>NW_023397533.1:0-51689 GCF_004126475.2 Phyllostomus discolor
CTCCCCAAAGCTATTCCCAGTCTCTCCTCCAGCATCTCTATTCCACTGTGCCTCCCTCATGTGTGTGTGTGTGTGTGTGTGTGTGTGTGTGTGTGTATTATATCTCTGACTTCACAGGCCACAGCAAAGCTTATCATCTAATTGGGAAAGCTATTAAGTGTTAAGGTGATGGACAACTCACAGGAGAGAATGGGTTCCATGTTAATCACAACATTTGCCTTGTTCCTGGAGTGAAGACCAGAAAGCTTCTGCTCAATGTGACTAACCTGTTGCCCAGGACTGAAAGGAAGGAAAATCTAGGATCTTCCTCCGAGACCCCACCCAGACCCTTGCATTGTCTCTGAGTGACTTTGCCTCCCTTGTGACCTGGAGTTTGCCTTGTGTTTGCCACCTGTGCTCTATGAAATCAGTCAAAAGGAAAGGTTTTAATACTAATGAAAAATGGACAAACACTATTCTTAATGGGACTCTTAAAGGGATACATGGACTTAGAGTAATACACTTAGAACTCTGAAAAGAGGAATGGACTGGGAATCAAAAGATTTGACCTCCAGTACCTGTCCACCTACTCAATGTCAACATACACATGAACTGTTTCCTTAGGAATGCTGGAGTATCCTTGATTATCTGACCTAAGTTTACAAATGAATGCCTGTATCACCAGCCCTCCAGCTTCTGCACTGTAGAAGAGGGGGATCCAAAGTGAGTTCCTGAGGAAGCCATAGACCCCTATGTCCATAGGTAACTTTCATTAATCTCTGAGATTCTGAACACTACTAATAATAAATGATGATGAAGGCAATTGAAATTAAACTGTCATAAATTTTTTCTTTTACCAGAAATATTCAGTGGTTCAAAAAATATTCATTGATTTTAATACTCAGGGGTGATATGACAAGCAAAAGAGAGACAATGGATTCCAAGTGACTAAAGGAGTTATATAAGATATGTTTACCTTTATTGTTTTTCGCTATGATTTCCAAAGAATAAAGATCAGGTATGTTGTTACAACCTTGTTCAAAATACTGGAGACCTCCACTAAGATTAGAAGTTCAGTGTGGGAACTGACACTTCATTCGAAGACCAGAAAAAAATAAGACAAAGGAGGGAGTGGAGGGAGGGATGGAAGAAGGGAGGGAAGGAGGGAGCGAGGAAAGGAGAGAGAGAGAGAGAGAGAGAGAGAGAGAGAGAGAGAGAGAGAGAGAGAGAGAGACTGAGACCTAATAGAGCTCAAGAGGGATATCAACCTAAGACTTGTCCTCACCAACTTGCCCAATTCCATGGAAAGTAACTGGCTTCAGCTTTACTTTAAATCAATAATATCCCAGCAAGAATACTTATTACATGTAGAAAATTAAATGCAGTTTGAAAACAAGAAAATATTAGAATTAGGAAATGAGGTAGGGGATTACAGGAGATAAGAAATTTATACTGATTTTCCCCCTTTAAATCTATAGTGAGACATTTAATAATGGATAGGCGGGTAAGGCTTGTTGCACAGATAGTGGGTGATGTAAACCGTGAAATTTCCTCCATCACTCTTCCCAGTTCTCTGTCTGTCAAAAGTCAACCTTTTGTTCTCATCACCTGCTCTGATCAAATTCACACAAATGACTTAACACTCTTGGTCCCACCTCTGCTTAGATGAAGAACTTATTTCCCCCCAAAGCAGTAATTTGGTCCAACCCTCACACTGGACACATGAGAAAAGAGAGCTTCCAAGAAAAGATAAGACATTAGCCTAATATTACATGCCAGGGTTCAGGTTTCTGTGGAATTGGAACCTCAGGGAGACCTGAAGACTCCTCCACCTGCACAAACTTACTTGTATGGCCAATCTAAATTCAAGGAGTCTGGGAAGTGTAGCTAAGCTGTGTATCCAAGAAGGAGAGAAGAACCAGGTATTAGTGAATAGGTTCTACATACCACTCTGACCATTTCCAATGATTCTTAAAGGCATATCATGGCCATGCCCATTTGTTAGACTGGAGGCAGCAAGGATATGAGTACATCTTACCTGAAGAATACTCATGTCCATTTCTCAGAATCTGACAATTCCAAATAAGAGCTAATGTCTTCCTTCATACTCTCTCTCTTTGTTTATCATCTAGTCAGATGGAGGGGATTCAGTAGACTAGAGGATTCCCAAAGGCCATAGTCACAGTAGAGCCTGGATCTCTGAGTTGTCACTTACAAAACTACTCAAAGGGGCCATCAAACTCTCATCAAATTGTGTTGTGTGCAAGAAGTACACTTGTAGCCCTGTCTGGTGTGGCTCAGTGGATTGAGTGCGAGCCTGTGAACCAAAGGGTCACTGGTTCAATTCCCAGTCAGGGCACACACTTGGGTTGCAGGCCAGGTCCCCAGTAGGGGGGCATGTGAGAGGCAAACACACAATGATGTTTCCCTCTCTTTCATTCTCCCTCCCTTCTCTTCTCTCTAAAAATAAATAATCTTTTTTAAAAAAATAAAAGAAAAAAGAGAAATACAATTGTGCTAAGCCCATGAAATTGGGGGTTGTTTATACAGCTGCTAGCATTAATTGCCTTGACTATCAAAGAATCCCTATTTCCTGAGAAGGGCCCAGGTTAAGCTTGTCAAAAGATTGGGTGGGATCCTATCCTATCCAATGGTGTATTCATTTGCTAGGGCTGCCATAACAACCACAAACTGGGTGAGTGAAAAAAGAAAAAACAGGAATGTATTGTCTCACAGTTATGGAGACTAGAACCCAAGGTTAAGGTATTGCCAGAATTGATTCCTTCTGAGGGCTATGAGGTAAGAATCTTCACCACATCTTTCCTTGGCTTGTAGATATATCATCCCAATCTCTGCCTTGGTCTTCAAATGTTATTCTCACTGTGTGTGTATGTGTCTATATCCAAATTTCTCCTTGTAAAGATGCCATTCATATTTATTTAGGGCAGTATAACCTCATCCTAACTTAACTAATTACACCATCAATGACCCTACTTCCAAATAATGTCACCCCTGAGATACTGAGGATTGAGGGTTCAAGATATGAATTTTGGGAGAATGTAATTCAACCCCTAACAGATAGTATATCATTGGTATAAAAGTACCTTTGTGGGGACTTAAAAGTCCTAACACCATTCCACTGATGGGGAGAGTGATGTTGAGTCCCATGGTTAGTACACCACACTTTATACAGTTACATTAATGTTGTTGACATAATGAAACTATTTTCTATGTATTAAATAGTGTCTTTCAATCACTATTATCTGTATTACAAGCACAATCTCTGACAGAGCTAAAGGCCGTGTTTGAAATGCTGTTTTAGAACTCATTATGGACTGACTTGTATTTAACCTGTAGTACATCAGAATGTGACTATTTGGAAATAGAGTATACAAAGAGGTAAGTAAGGTAAAATGAGGTCAACAAAGTGGACCTTAATGTAATATGACTGATATCCTTATAAAAAGAAGAGATTAGGAAACAGACACACACAGAAGGATTAGGACAGACACAGAGGGAAGACAACATGAGGAGACAGCTATCCATACACCAAAGAGAGAGGCCTCATAAGGGACCAACCATACCAACACCTTTATCTCAGACTACTAGTCTCCAGAACTGTGAGACAATAAATATTTGTTTTTTAAGTAGCTCAGTCTGTGGTAGTTTGTTACAACAGCCCAAGAAAATGAATATAGAAATTCTCAAAGGGAAGAGTCCTAGAGTAGAACAAGAGCTTCATGAGGACTCCTAGAGAGTCCGGGAAAAGCTTTTAGATCTTCTTTGATGGTGACAGGATACAGGTGCATGTGAATGGTCTTCTTTAACTGCTAAGAAAATGTGTTGTTGCTACTGCTGCTACTGCTGTTACTGCCTCTACCCATACTCCTCCTCTACTCTTCCACCTTCAAAATCAGTTACCAACTATGCCCATGATTTACCTTTCTCCAGGTCTGTAGATTCAAATAATGAGCCCTGACTCTGTGTCTTGGATTTTATAAGAAAATAGTGAGTGGACAAACCTGTGTGATCAAATATCATAATGGGTACCAGAGCTCCTGTCAGAAGCCTTCCCCAAGTAGCTGGAAGATCTGCAACCTAGGCATGAGGGCAACTAAATTAGCAGCCCATAGTCAATAATTCCTTTACTTTAAACCACCAGTTTTTAGCCCATGATATATTACAAGGTCTGTCCTTATCACAAGCATGCAAGCTGACTCCTGGGTTCCTGAGTCACTGAATGTCAAATACAGTGAGATGCTGAGGTGGCGCTGCTAAAATTAGAAGGCTCAAGGTTGCCAATTAATTCTGTGCAAAAAAAAGTGTTTACGTCAGCCTCCACTTTGGGCACAGCATTATGTTCTCAAGCTTCTGCCATTCTGGGGCCTCCTCAGAAGCAACTGCTTCCCTCAGGCCTGGAAATAAAGTAATTGTTAGAAATGTGGGAGAAATAGAGGTTAGGGGAACCAGATGATCTGATCCAAATGCCCTTATTTGATGCTGAGCTTATGGCAGGCTGAGTCAAGATCTACTGCAGCCCCAAGGGGAGGCAGGAATGGGGTTTGTAAAAGAAAAAGCAGAGCGTTTGTGAGGGGATAGGTTAATGTCTGGTTGTTCCAGGCGGGTGCCTCAGGGTTCCAGGATATGAGCTGGGACAATGGGTTAGGTAAAAGGCTGGGATGTTCCCAGATACAGAAGGGTCAGTCTGGCCACTGGCCATTGTGGCTGGCACCAGATGTCTATTATGCATGGTGGGAGGGAGTTTCAATGGATCCATGAGCTATCAAGTGAGTCAGGATAACTGAGTCATGGGCAGTCTGGTGGTCTGGGAAAGTGTCCTGACCCTTTCAGTAATCACTTACAACAAGAAAGTTACCATCCAATTTCTTAAACAGCAACTAATTATATTTATCCTCTATCTGCCTTTCATTTCTTCTTTCCCTGTATTAGTTTTATTTTGCTGTGTAACAAATTACCACAAGACTGCAGTGAAGGTGTCAGTGATGTTGTCTTCTCATCTGGAGTTTAGGGTCTTCTTCCAATTTCCCATAGTTCCTGGAAGAAGTTATTTCCTTGTGCTGTATTACTGAGGGCCCCTGTTTTTCCTGGCTCTTAACTGTAGGCTTCCCTCAGATCCTACTGGCTTAGGCAGTTACAACATGTCTGTTTGATTCTTCCAGGCCAGAAATAGAATCTCTCCAGCCTTCTAAGATGAAGTCTTAAATAACATAATAATGGCAGTAACATCCCATTACCTTTTTCATATTATGTTCTCTAGTAGCAAGATTTAGGTACTGCCAGCACTGTAGGGGAGGGGATTATGCAAGGGTGTGACTCATTGGAGGTCCTCTTAGGGTGTATCCACTATCCTTACCCCCTGACTACTCATCTGCTTAAGGGTAGCAAGCATGGCACTTGTTTACTGCTTCTGTTCACAATACCACCAACTAAACTTGAGATGGGACTCAAGTTGCCATTTTTTATTGCCATTATTGTGTTCTCCTCGCCTAGTTGTCATGTCAGGTGCATTCCTTTGTGATCATCACTATCATGCCAAGTAATCACACCTGAGTTATTACCTATGTGTGCACCAAGGCTCAGCCAATCCCACAAAATCATACATAAGGTTCCAGGACCAGCCACATCAGCATCCCCTGGAATCTTGTTAGAAATGCAAATTCTCAGGCTCCACCCCAGACCTGCTGAATTAGAAACTCTAAGGTGGCACCCTGCAGTCCATATTTTAACAAGGGTATGCTGATACTTGCTCAAGTGTGAGCACTACAGAGGTAATAAACAGACTTTATAGAGAAAAAAATTTAAATTACCAAGGATCAGCATGAGAAAAGAAAATACAGGTCCACCCATGCATAAGTTTTGGGGGGCTGCCATAATGAAGTACCACAGACTTGGTAGCTTAAACAGAGACTTACTCTCTCACAGTTCTAATGTGGCAGGAAAAGAAAAACTCCAAAAGTTCCTCTGTAACTGTAACACTTGCAAAATTTCACACAGGACTGTAGAAGCTGACCAGTCATCACCAAGGCAACAGCTGGTTATCTCAAGGCCACTGACCTTGCTCTTGCTTCTGAATGCTTGCTTTCAGCAGCTGGTTCCCCCTCCCTTTATGCCTGTGTAACTGGTATGTAAAAAGGACTCCTAACCCAGCTTTTTCAGCTCAGAATTTGGGGATTTAACCCTCTGAGCTCCCCGGGTAATAAAGTTTGTGCTTCATCATCTTCCCCGCGTGTGAGTGACTTTTCCATAACACTAACAGTCTCTCACAGAGGCTAAAAGCCTGAGATCAAGATGTCAGTAGGTTTGGCTGCTTCTGAGACTTCTCTCCTTGGCCTGTAGATAACCATCTTCTCCCTTTCTTCCTCCAGGGTATCTTTGTGTCCTAACCTCCTTTTCTTAGAAGGACATCCATCATATTGGTTTAAGATCCACTCTAATGACTTCATTTAACCTTAATCACCTCTTTAAAGCCATATATCCATATACACTCACGTTCGGAAGTATAAGGGATCTGAACTTCAACATATGATTTTGAGGGGAGAGGGGTATATTGCAGATCATAACACCTTGCTCTTTGATATTGCCAAAGAGAGGTGTGCTAGGGCAAGGGTGTCACTGTGCTCAGAAAGAGACTGAGCTTTACACTATGAGGTGTGACTTCACACTACAGGTCTTCTCTTTTTGTCCTGTTTATTGTGGGGAATAGGCTGATTGGTGCCCGGCAGTCAGGATCTGAGGTATCAACTGTTTCTAGGTATTGTTTAGGAATTCCAATGGCTCAACATTGGGAGATCTTGGGAGATCTAGCAGGGGTATTTTCAGTCCCCTGCCAGAAGAGGAACTGCTGATCCTATTATAAGATGAACTTGGAGATGGTTCGCTGTCTGGAAGAATGGAAGGGCTGGTTCTAGTTAACTGCTTGTCCAGCCCCTAGAGTGAGTTCTCAGGGTTACATTCAGATAATGCTGCCCACTGCCCTACATTAGTAGGTCTCTGTCTTGGCTTCACTGAATTATGAAGACAAATGAACTCAACTGAAAGAAATAATTCAAATCTCACTGTCATGTCCCACAAAGTCCATCTCAAGCATTTTTAGGTGTCTCTCATGTGCTCACAAACAATTTTCTCCCTCTGGGTTGACGATCGTGCCCCTGGGCCATGCTGTTTCCTCCATATTGCTGCTCCAACAAACATTATTCACTCCACTGTTCTTCTGGCCACTAGAGCCCAACACTGTCTCTCATCCTTCTTCTTCAAGCACCCATTCTACTGCTGCTATTATATAAAGCAGATACAGACTTGCATAGCTCTGAATGGCAGGCCCCACCAAGCATTGCCAATTAAGCACTGCTCTGCCAGATACAGCAGGCCTTACTAGGGCTATTGTTTGGTCAGAAAGGGTTGTCTTTCTTGCTGTTTTTCTGGGAATATAAGAGGTTTATTTGTTGTCTCTGTAAGCTCTGACCATGACAGAACCAAATGTTATTTTTTGAAAAACTGGAGAATGTCTCTCTCCCTTTTGTGTTGTACTCTGTCATCAAGTCTTACATTTCTCTTGAGCCTATTGGAGAGAAACTTTACATCCAGTTTGAAAATGTGAAAGATCACATTTTATGTCAGGTACAATGCTTAAACCAATCAGCTATGCCAAGGGATCAGGATCACATTGCCCAGACTATGTGATCACAAGCCATGGAGGTTTCTCCATATGTTTTAAAGCCATTTCTAAGGAATTAGGGAGCCATCCAATTGCTGTTTTTTTTAATTTTTGATATGTATTTATTCTATATTTGCATGAAGATCATGTTTTCAACTTTTAAAAAATGATACATTATCAAAAATATAATTAAAACCAGGTTAGGTTTCATACCTAAATTTTTTTACACATAACATAAAATTTACTGTTTAATCATTGTAGGTGTGTTGTTCAATGGAACTAAGTACATTCACATTGTGCTACTATCACCATCAGCCATCTATAGAACTTTTTCATATCACAAAACTGAAGTTTATTCTCATTGAATACTAATTCCCTATTCCCTGCTCCCCTCTGGTTTTTTGGGGGTTGGGGGTTTATGACACCAAAAGCTCAGGCAACACAAGCAAAAATAAGGCAAATGATAGTGCATGAAACTAGAAAGCTTCTGCACAGCAAAGGAAACAGAGTAGAGAGACAGCCTACAAAGTGGGAGAAAATATTTGCAAACCATATATTCTATGAAATGTTAATATCCAAAATATATACAAAACTCCAAAACAACAAACAAACAACTTGATGTTAAAATGAGCAAAAGATCTGAATGAACACTTCTGAAAATAAGATATACAGATTGCAACAGGGATATGAAAAGGTGTGCAAAATTACTAATAATCAGGGAAATACAAATGAAAACCTAGTGAGAAATCACCTCACACCTATTATAATGGCTATTGTCAAAAAGACAAAATATAAGTGTTGGTGAGGGTGTGAATAAAAGGTAACAATTTTGTTCTGTTGGAGGGAATGTAAACCAGTACAACCATTACAGAAAATATTATGGAGGTTCCTCAAAAAATAAAAAGAGAAGCACCATATCACTCAGCAATCCCACTTTTGGGTATTTTTCCAAAGGAAATGTTAATAATATTTTGAAAAGATAATCTGTATTCCCATGTTTATTGTAATATTATTCACAATAGCTAAGATATAAAAACAACCTAAGTGTTGTTGACAAAACATTGGGTAAAGAATGCCCTTTAGTGGTTCCTTCACCTTTATTTCATCTTAAAATATATAAATAAAATGTGATATTATTTAGTCATGAGAAGGAGGAAATTCTGCCATTTGCAATATGAACGGTCCTTGAGAGATTATGCTTAGTGAGATAAGCCAGACAGAGAAAGACAAATATTGTATGATATCACTTATATGTGGTATCTCAAAGGCCAAACTTCTGGAAACAGAGTAGAATGGCACTTACAAGGAGCTGAGGCATGGGGAAATTGAGGAGGTATTATCAAAGGGAACAACCTTGCAACTAGAAGATGAATATGTTCTGGAGATCTAATGCACTGCTCAGTGATTATAGCCAAAAGTATGGTATTACATACTTCAAAATTGTGAAGAGACTAGATCTTCAATATCCTCACCACAAAAAAAGAAATAATTATGTGATGTGATAAAGGTGCTAGTTGATGATACAATGGTAATCATATTGCAATATGTAGATGTATCAAATAAACAGATTTTACACCTTAAAGTTACACAATGTTATATGTCAGTTATATTTCCATTGGAAAAAAGGTAATTTTTTAAAATAAAGACAAAAACAAATGCAATGATGATTTTCATAAGAGTGATGTTTCCTTGCTATATTGACAACAGTTTTATTTAAGGGTATGGTTTTAATAGCCACTCTGTAATACATGTAGAGAGGAGTTTATAAACACATGTAAATAAAGATGTTCACAAGAGTGCAATATAAAAAAATAATGTGAATGTGGCAGGATGAAGGCAACTTTGAAGGATACTTTAGCTTGGACATGACTTGGGTACATTTGTCTTCTTAAATACTCAAATATATTTTTAGCAAAAATATGTGCACTGTGCTTTAAAAATCAAACAATATAAAGAGAAAATAATGCATATTCACAACAACCAAGATATGGAAGCAACCCGTGTCCATCAAAACACAAATGGATAAAGAAAATGTGATATATATATATATATATATATATATATATATATATGAGATCTGTCCAGAAAAAGTCCAGCCATTGTTAATATAATGAGAATGGTTTGCAAGACATTGATGTAACCTGGCAACCAAAGGAACACCCATGCATGAACAATGACAATTTCACTATATTAGTCACTGAGGGCAGTAGATGGTATTGAGTGAGCATATGCATATGTGGTAGTCACATTCAAAATGACTGAGTGAGTAAAGCATTGAATCTGCATCAAACTTTGCATTAAGCTTGAACATTCCTCTGTGGAAACTATTCAAATGATTCAGAATACCACAGCTATGCACACCTGCTGATTGGCAGCTTCATCATGACAACATGCCTGCTCATGTATCACATCTTATACAGAGTTTTTCAGCAAAACATCAATCACCCAGGGAACTCAATCACCATACAGCCCAAATGTGGCACCCTGGGACTTCTGGTTTTTCCCAAAACTAAAATCACCTTTGAAAGGACAGAGATCTCAGCCCTGGCTGGTGTTGCTCAGTGGATTGAGTGCAGGCCTATGAACCAAAGGGTTGTCAGTTCGATTCCCAGTCAGGGCACATGCCTTGGTTGCAGGCCAGCCCCATTAGGGGGTGAATGAGAGGCAAGCACACATTGATGTTTCTCTCCCTCTCTTTCTCCATCCCTTCCTCCCCGTCTAAAAGTAAATAAATAAAATCTTTTTTAAAAAAGTTTAAAAAAAGGGGAAGAGATTTCAGACCATCAATGAGATTCAGGAAAATATGACCGGGCACCTGATGATGATTGGGAGAATTGTGTGAGGTCACAAGGTTACTACTTTGAAGGGGACTGAGGTGTCATTCTCTTAGGTACAATGTTTACCTTGTTTCTTCTTCTTCTTCTTCTTCTTCTTCTTCTTCTTCTTCTTCTTCTTCTCCTTCTCCTTCTTCTTCTTCTTCTTCGTCTTCGTCTTCTATTTATATTACATGGCTGGATAACTTCTGGACAGACCTCATACAATATAATATTACTCAGCCATACAAAAGAATGAATTTCTCAACAGAAACACTACAAGCCAGAAGGCAATGGCAAGAAATATTCCAAATAATGAAAAGCCAAAGCCTATAACCAAGACTATTCTACCAAGCAAGGTTGTCATTTAAAATGGAAGGCAGAGATCTGGCCAAGATAGAGGAATAGGTACAAATACTTTTGTTTCCTCCCACAACCAAAAGAAAATTAGCAATCAATTTCTAAAAAATAAACAACCAGAACTGCTAGAAGATCTAACGGCATGGAACTCTGACAACCAAGGATTAAAGAAACATTCATCCAGACTGGTAGGAGGAGCAGAGATGGGCAGCTGGATGGTGAGCAGGCAAGGCAGGGCTGACTCACTGGCTGGAAATTAAAGACTCAAAACCTCTAGCTGCAAAATACTGTGGGGGTTGCAAAGGTGGGAGAAAGTCCCAGTCTCACAGGAAAGTTCCTCGGAAAATGGGGCTAGAGCAGAGTGAGTGAGCAGCATTGTTCCCTCTCTGACTCCTCTCCCACAGACAGGGCCACAACACAGCAAAATGGGTTGCCCCACCCAGGAAATATATAAGGCTCCACCCACTTACAACTTAAAGGTGCAATGAGAAAAAGAAATACGGCCCAAGTGACAGAAAAGATCAAAAATCCAGAAAAACAGCTAAGCAACAAGGAAATAGACAACCTATCTGATGCTGAGTTCAAAACACTAGTAATCAGGATGCTCACAGAACTGATTGAGCTTGGTTGCAAAATGAAACAAGAAATGAAGGCTACACAAACTGAGAAAAAGCACAATACACAGATAACCAACAGTGAGGGGAAGGAAACCAGGACACGAATCAACAATTTGGAACAAAAGGAAGAAATAAACATCCAGCTGAAACAGAATGAAGAAACAAGAGTGAAAAAAAATGAGGAGAGGCTTAGGAACCTACAGGACAACTTTAAATATTCTAATATCCAAATTACAGGGGTGCCAGAAGGAGAAGAGGAAGAGCAAGAAACTGAAAACTTATTTGAACCAGTATGAAGGAAAACTTCCCCAATCTGCTGAGGGAAATAGACTTCCAGGAAGTCCACGAAGCCCAGAGAGTCCCAAAGTAATTAGACCCAAGGAGAAACTCACAAAGGCACATCATATTTAAGTTACCCAAGATTTGAGATAAGGAGAGAATCTTAAAAGCAGAAATAGAAAAGGAAAGAGTTACCTACAGAGGAGTGCCCATTAGACTATCAGCTGATTTCTCAAAAGAAACCTTACAGGTAAGAAGGGGCTGGAAAGAAGTATGTGAAACCATGAAAGGCAAGAACCTATATCCAAAATTACTCTATCCAGCAAAGCTATCATTTAGACTGGAAGGACAGATAAAGTGCTTCCCAGATAAGGTCAGGTTAAAGGAGTTCATCATCACCAAGCTCTCATTATATGAAATGTTAAAGGGACTTATCCAAGCAATAGAAGATAAAAAACTATGAATAGTTAAATGACAACAAACTCATAATCAGCACCAACTGAACCTAAAAAACAAAAACAAAACTAAGCAAATAACTAGAACAGGAACAGAATCACAAAATGGAGATCACACAGAAAGTTATCAGTGGGGAGGCAGAGGGGGAGAATGGGGGGAAGGTACAGTGAATAAAAAGAATAACTGGTAGGCATAAAATAGACAGGGGGTGGTTAAGAATGATATAGGAAATAGAGAAGGCAATGAACTTATATGCACAACCCACGGACATGAACTAAGAGCGGGGAGACAGAAATGCTGGAGGGTGGGGGCTAAAGGGCACACACGGGATAAAGAGAAAAATTTTGTACAAGTGTAATAGCATAATCAATAATATATACTTAAAAATAACATAAAATGGAAGACAAAATAAGGACTTTTCCAGGCAAAAGAAGGATAAAATAATACACGTTCACCAAGGCAGCATTTCTAGACATGCTAAAAGAACTGCTTTAAGAAGAAGGTATATATAGAAAGAGGAACACAGGTACAAAAGGAAAAATTGGCAATGAATAAATTCCTTTCAGTAATAAAGTTAAGTGTAAATGGATTAAAGGCTCCAATCAAAAGACATAGGGTAGCTGAATGGATAAGAAAACATGACTCACACATACGCTGCCTACAAGAGACGCATCTCAGGAAAAGGACCTACACAGACTGAAAGTGAAGGGCTGAAAAAAAATATTCCAAGCAAATGGACAGGGGGAAAAAATCAAGGATAACCCTGATTTAATAGTGATATAAATAGCACTATTTATATCAAGACAAAATAGATTTCAAAACAAAGTCCATAAAAACAAAGAAGGTCATTTCATAATTGTAAAGGGAAGAATCCATCAGGAAGCTACAAACATCATACACATAAAAGCACCCAATATAGGAGCACCAAAATATAAGAAAAATATTGGAGGACTGCAAGAAAGATATAGATGGTAACACACTCATACTATGCCCCACTGTCAACAATAGACAGATCTTCCAAAGAATCAACAGGGACATTGTGGCACTGAACTACACACTAGATCAGATGCACTTAACAGATATATACAGAAAATTTCACCTCAAAAAGCAAAATACATGTTCTTTTCAAATGCACATGGAACATTGTCAAAGATACACTACATGATAGGACACAAAACAAGCCTCAACAAATACAAAAAACTGAAATCATATCAAGCATTTTCCAGGATCACAGGGGCTTGGAACTAGAAACCAAACTGAGGGAAAAATCTCAAAAGCATTCAAATACATGGAGACTGAATAAAATGTTATTAAACAATGTAGGCATAAACAATGAGATCAAGGAAGAAATCAAAACGTTTCTGGAAACAAATAAAATGAATACACAACAGCCCCAAAACTATGGGACAGAGTGAAGGCAGTCCTGACAGGGAAGTTCGTAGCAATACAGGCCTTCCTAAAAAATGTAGAAACATCTCAAATAAACAACCTAACCTTACACCTACAAGAATAGGAGGAACAACAACAAACAAAACCCAGAACGAGTAGAAGGAAGGAAATAATTAAGATTAGAGCAGGATTTAATGACATAGAGACTAATGGAACAATCCAACAGATCAATAAAACAAGGAGCTAGCTGGTTCTTTGAAAAGATAAACAAAATCGACAAGCCTTTAACCAGACTCACCAAGGAAAAAAGACAGAGGGCCAAATAAATAAAATCAGAAATGAAAAAGGAAAAATTACAACCAATACCACAGAAATAAAAGGATTGTAAGAAATTACTATGAACAATATGTGCCGGCAAAATGGATGAATTTCTAGAAACACATAATCTGCCATAACTGAGTCAAGAAGGAGAAAGCCTGAATAGACTGATATCAGCTACTGAAAGTGAAGCAGTAATCAAAATGTTCCCAGGACACAAAAGCCCTGGGCTACATAGTTCACAGGTGATTTTTAACAAACACTTAGGAAAGAGCTAACCCCAATTCTTCTCTGACTATTCCAAACAACTCGAGAAGAAGCAAAACTCTTGAACTCTTTTTATGAGGTCAGCATCATCATAATCCCAAAACCAGATAGAGACACAACAATGAACGAAACCTACAGGCCAATATCGCTGATGAACATAAATGCTGAAATCCTCAACAAAATGTTGGCAAACCGCACCCATCAATACATTGAAAAGATCATACACCGTGACCAGGTGGGATTCATCCCAAGGATGAAAGGATGGCACAACATTTGCAAATCAATAAATGTAACATATCACATAAACAAAAGGAAAGACAAAAATCATGTTATATTGATTGATGTGGAAAAAGCACTCGATAAGGTAGAGCACCCATTTTTGATAAAAAAAAAACCTCAACAAACTGGGAGTAGAGAGAGGATACCTCAACATAATAAAGGCCATATATGAGAAACCTACAACCAACATAATACTCAATGCACAAAAAACTAAAAGCTTTCCCACAAATATCAGAAACAAGACAAGTATGTCCACTTTCACTACTTCTATTCAACATAGTATTGGAAGTTCTAGTCACAGTGATCAGACAAGAAAAAAGAAATAAAAAGCATACAAATTGGAAAGGAGGAAGTAACACAGTCATTGTTTGCAGATGACATGATAGCATACATAAACCCTATAGATTCCACCAAACAACTGCTCAACCTAATAAGTGAGTTTGGCAAAACAGTGGGATACAAAGTCAATGTTCAGATTCTGAAGGCATTTTTGTACACCAGCAATGAAATGTCAAAAACAGAAATCAGGGGACAAAATCCCATTTGCTATAGCACCAAGGAAAATAAAGTACCTAGGTATAAACCCAACCAAGTACGTAAAAGGCCTGTACTCAGAAAACTACACAACACTAAAGAAATAAATTAAGAAAGACACAAATAAATGAAAGCAAATACTGTGTTCATGGATTGGAAGAATTAACATCATCAAAATGTCTATACTACCCAAAGAAATTTATAGATTCAATGCTCCTTATAGAAATACCAATGATATATTTCAAAGGTATAGAAGAAACATTTCAAAAATTTGGCCCTGACTAGTATGGCTTAGTGGATTCAGTGCTGTCCTATGAACCAAAGGATGACCAGTTCAATTCCCAGTCTGGCCACATGCTTGGATTGCAGGCCAGGTTCCCAGTAGAGGGTGCGCAAGAGGCAAACACACATTGATGTTTTTTTCCCTCCTTTTCCCCCCCACTTTCCCTCTCTCTAAAAATAAATAAATAAAATATATTTTTTAAATTATATGGAAACATAAAGACCTTGAGTAGCCACAACAATTTTGAGAAAGAAGAACAAAGTAGGAGGGACCACAATACCTCACACCAAACTATATTACAAGGCCACTGTAATCAAAACAGTCTGGTACTGGCATCACAGACACACAAATAGATCAATGGAACAGAAGAGATAGCCCAGAAATAAACCCAAGTCTCTATGGTCAATTAATATTCAACAAAGGGGCCAGGGACATAAAATGGAGTAAAAATAGCCTCTTCAACAAATGGTGTTGGGAGACCTGGACAGCTACATGCAAAAAAAAATTAAACTCGACCACCAACTTACACCATACAGAAAAATAAACCCAAATGGATAAAAGACTTAAGTATAAGTTGAGACAACATAGAAGTCCTACTGTAGAACATAGGCAGGAAAATCTCAGATATTGAATGCAGCAATATTTTCACTTATATGTCCCCTAAAGCAAGAGATATAAAGGAAAGAATAAACCAACAGGACTTCATCAAATAAAAGGCTTCTGCACAGCTAAAGAAAACATCATAAAATGAAAATGGAACCAACTGTATGGGAAAATGTAATTGCCAATGATACCTCAGACAAAGGTTTGATCTCCAAAATATATAAAGAACTCATATGACTCCACTCCAGGAAGACAAACAATACAATTAAAAAATGGGTCAAGAACCTGAACAGACAGTTCTCCAAAGAGGACATACAGAGGGCCCAGAGACATATGAAAGGATGTTCAGCATCACTAACCACCAGAGAGATACAAATAAAACCACAATGAGATATCACTTCACACTGGTTAGAAAGACCATCATAACCAAATCAAGAAACAACAAGTGCTGGCAAGGTTGTTAAGAAAAGGGAACCCTAGTACACTTTGATGTGAGTGCAGACTGGTGCAGCCACTATGGAAAATGTACAGAATTTCCTCAAAAAACTAAAAATGGAACTGCTGTTTGACCCAGCAATTCCACTGCTGGGATTATACCCTAAGAATTCTGAAACATCAGTTCAAAAGAACCTATACACCCCAATGTTCATAGCACCACAACTTACAATATCCAAGTGCTGGAGGCAATCTAAGTTCCCATCAGTAAATGAGTGGATCAAAAAACTGTAGTACATTTACACAACGGAATACTACACAGTAGAAGGAAGAAGGAGCTCCCTTACACTTCATGACAGCATGGATGGAACTGGAGAGCATTATGCTGAGTGAAAGCAGTAAAAGACAAATACCATGTAATCTCACCTATAAGTGAAGCATAATCAATAAAACAGTGGAGCAAGGAAAATATATCCACAGACATGGAAATAAAGAACAAACTAACAGTAACCAAAGTTGAGGGGTAATAACAAGGCAAAAAAGGGGAGGGGTCATCAAGGAACATGTATAAAAGAGCTATGGGCAAACCCAAAGATGGTTAGGATTGAGGGTGGGAGGTGGGGTTGTGTTGGTATGAGAGAGGGCTTGGGCGAAAATGGAGACAAAAATAATATATGCAGTGAACCAACAGTGAAGGGAAGGAAATTCAGACTTAATTCAATGACTTGGAACAGAAGGAAGAAATAAACATTTGACTGGAATAGAATGAAGAAATAAGAATTCAGAGAAGTCAGGAGAGGCTTAGAAACCTCTAGGACAACTTTAAACATTC
Organism: Phyllostomus discolor; assembly: GCF_004126475.2. Lineage (NCBI taxonomy): Eukaryota > Metazoa > Chordata > Mammalia > Chiroptera > Phyllostomidae > Phyllostomus > Phyllostomus discolor. The sequence continues at coordinate 17,120 of NW_023397533.1, forward strand.
TAACATCCAAATCATAGTGGAGCCAGAAGGAAAAGAGGAAGAGCAAAAAACTGAAAACTTATTTGACAAAATAATGAAAGAAAACTTCCCTCAATCTGGTGAAGGGACTAGACATACAAGTCCAGGAAGCTGAGACAGTGTCAAAGTAGTTGGACCCAAAGAGGATCATACCAAGACATATCATAATTAAATAACTCAAGTTTAAAGATAAGGAGAGAACCTTTTTTATGAAGATTTTATTTATATATTTTTCTAGAGGTGTGAAGGGAGGGAGGAGTGGGAGAGAAACATCAATGTGTGGTTGCGTCTCGCGTACCCCCTATGGAGAAGCCAAAGAACTTATATATACAGCACATGAACATAAACTAAAGTGGGGGGTGGAAATGCTGTAGGGATGGGGGTAAAGGGGGAAGGGGGATAAAGAATAGAAAAAATGGGGTGACTGTAATAGCATAATCAATAAGGTATAGTTAAAAAAGAATTTCCTTAAAATAAAAAAAAAGAATGAGGAGAGTTTAAGAAACCTTTGGGACAACATGAAGCCTAACATCATCTGCATTGTGGTGATACCAGTAGGAGAGGAAGGTGAGCAAGAGATCAAGAACCTATTTGAAGAAATAATGACCAAAAATTTCCCTTAGCCTGGTGAAAGAAAAAGATACACCAGTCCAGGAAGCATAGAGGGTCCCAAACAAGATGGACCCACGAGGTCTACACCAAGACACAAGAATTAAAATAGCAAAGCTTAAAGACAAGGATAGAATCCTAAAAACCACAAGAGAACAGCAGGTAGTTACCTACAAGAGAGCTCCAATTAGACAGTCAATCTGATTTCAGGCCAGAAGGGATGGCATGAAATATTCAAGGTGATAAAAAACAAGGACCTACAACTAAGGCAAATTTAACCAGCAAGGCTACCATTTAAAATTGAAGAAGAAATAGCTTCCCAGACAAGAAAAAGCTAAAGCTTTGTTAACACCAAGCCAGTACAGCAACAAATGTTAAAGGTTTGCTCTAAGAAGTAAAAGAAAAAACAACAGAGGAAATAATTTACAAATAAAATGGCAATAAAAACATGTCTATCAATAATCACATTAATTGTACATGGTTTAAATGCTCCAACCAAAAGTCATAAGGTAGCTGAATGGATAAGAAAATAAGACCCATGTATATGCTGTCTCCAAGAGACACACCTCATATTGAAAGATACACACAAAATAAAAGTAAAAGGATGGGAAAAAAGATATTTCATGCAAATGAAGAGAAAAAGATACCTAGGGTAGCAGTACTTATATAAAAAATAGATTTTTAAACCAAGGCTATAGTAAGAGACAAAGAAGGGCACTACCTAATGATAACAGGGACAATCCAACAAGAGGCTATAACCCTAATAAACATTCATGAACCCAGTACAGGAGCACCTAAATATGTAAAGCAAATCTTGATGGACATAAAAGGAGAGACTGACAGAAATACAGTCATACTAGGAGATTTTAACACCCCATTGACTTCAATGGATAGATCTTCCAGACAAAATAAATAAGGACACAGTGTCCTTAAATGACACAGTAGACCAAATGGATATAATTGATATCATCAGAGTTTTTCATCCCAAAATAGCAGAATAAACATACTTTTCAAGTGTACATGGAACATTTTCTAGGGTAGACCATATGTTAGGACACAAAACAAATCTCAATAAGTGTAAGAAGATTGAAACCATATCAAGCATCTTCTCTGACCACAGTGCTATGAAACTAGAAATCAATCACAAGGAGAACACTGAAAAATGTACAAAGATATGGAAGCTAAATAACATGTTATTAAACAATGAATGGGTCCAAAAGGAGATCAAGGGAAAAATCAAAAGATACCTTGAAGCAAATGAAAATGAGAATGCAACAATCCAAAATCTGTGGGACAAAGGGAAAGCAATTCTAAGAGGGATGTTCACAGCATTATGGGACTATCTAAAAAAAAAAAAAAAAAAGCAAGAAAAATTCAAATAAGCAATCTAACTTTACGCTTAAAGGAACTTGAAAAAGAACAACAAACAAAGCCTAAAGTGAGTAGAAGTAAGGAAATAATAAAGACCAAAGTAGAAATAAACAAAATAGAGTCTAAAAAAAATACAAAAGATCAATGAATCCAGAAGCTGGTTCTTTGCAAAAGTAAATAAAATCGACAAACTTTTAACCAAACTCATCAAGAAAAAAACAGAGAGGACCCAAATAAATAAAATCACAAATGGAAGAGGAGAAATAATAACTGACACCAAAGAAATACAAAGAATTGTGAGAAAATATGATGAAGACCTATATGCCAACAAATTAGACAAAATGGACAAAATGAATAAATTCCTAGAAACATACAGTCTTCCAAAACTAAATCAGGAAGAATCAGAGAAGAATCAGTCGATCTGAATAAACAGATTACACCTAATGAAATTGAAGCAGTAATAAAAAAAAAAAAAAAAAACTCCCCCCAAAACAAAAGCCCCGGACTAAAAATCTTCACAGATGAATTATGTTAAGCATTCCAGGAAGAACTACCACCTCTCCTTCTCAAACTATTTTTAAAAATTCAAAAGGAGGGAAGGCTTCTGAGCTCATTTTACAAGGCCAGCATTACCCTGATTCCAATACCAGAAAAAGACAATATAAACAAAGAAAATTACAACCAATATCCCTGATGAACATAGACACTAAAATCCCCAACAAGATATTAGCAAACTGAACATAGCAATACATCAAAATGATCATATACCATGATCAAGTGGGTTATACTCCAGGAATGCAAAGTTAGTGCAACATTTGCAAATTGATAAATATGATTCACCACATAACCAAAATGAAGAATAAAAACCACATGTCCATATCAATAGATGCAGGAAAAGCATTCCTTAAAATCCAGCACCCACTTATGATAAAAAGTCTCAGCAAAGTGGGAATAGAGGGAGCAAGCATAAACATAATAAAGGCCATATATGACAAACCCACTGCCAACATCATATTCAATGAACAAAAACAACAAGTGTTCCCCTTAAGATTGGGGTATCTGCTTTCACATCTCTCATCAACATAGTACTGGAAGTACTAACCACAGCAATTGGACAAGAAGAAATAAAAGACATCCAAATTGGAAAGGAAGAAGTAAAACTATCTTTATTTGCATATTACATAATACTGTACATACAAAACCCCAAATATTCTACCAAAAAACTACTAGAACTGGTCATTGAATTGAGCAAATAGCAGGATACAAAATTGATATCCAGAAAGCAGTTGCATTTTTACCTGCCAACAATGAACTAACAGTAGGCTAACTAGAAAAACCCATTCACAATTGCTACAAAAAGAATAAAATACCAGGAATAAACCTAACCAAGGATGTAGAAGACCTCTACTCAGGAAATTATATGACACCAAAGAAAGAAATTGGAGATACAAATAAATGGAAGCACATACCCTGTTCATGGATAGCAATAATTAACATCATTAAAATGTCCATGCTACCCAAAGCAATCTATAGATTCAATTCAATTCCTATCAAGATTCCAATGATGTATTTCACATAACTAGGACAAATATCTCAAAAATTCATAAAGAACCACAAAAAGCCCTGCATAGCAACAGCAATCCTTAAAAAGAAGAACAAATTGGAGGAATCACACTACCTAATATCAAACAATAATATAAGGCCATGGGAATCAAAACTGCATGGTACTTGCAGAAGAACAGACATATCGATCAATGGAACAGAGTAGAGCACTCAGAAATGAATCCACACCTTTATAGTCAATAATATTCAAAAGAGGAAGCAGGCACATATAATGAGCTAAAGACAGTTCATTCAATAAATGGTGTTGGGAAAATTGGAAAGATAATGCAGAAAAATTAAACTAGAACACCTTCATACACCACACACAAGAGTAAATTCAAAATGAATTAAAGACTTAAATATTAGATCTAAAATCATAAAAAATCCTAGAAGAAAACATAGCAGTAAAATCTTGGATATTGCTGATAGCAATATGTTTTCTGATATATCTCCTAAGGCAAGAGAAACAAAAGAAAAAATAAGCAAATGGGACTACATTAAACTAAAAACTTTTGCACAGCAAAGGAAACCATCAACCAAATAAAAGGATAACTCACTGAATGGGAAAACATATTAACCTATATATCTGATAAGGGGTTACTATCCAAAGTTTATAAAGAACTTACAAAAGTCAACACCAAAAAAACCCACAAATAATCAAATTAAAAAATGGGCAAAGAACCTAAATAGACACTTCTCCAAAGAGGACATGGAGATGGCCAATGGACATATGAAAAGATGCCCAATACCACTAATCATCAGAGAAGTGCAAATTGAAACCACGATGAGATATCACTTCACACCTGTCAAAATGGCTATTATCAATAAATCAACAAACAAGTGCTGTCCAGGATGAAGAGAAAATGGAACCCTTTTGCACTGTTAATGGGAGTTCAGACAGGTGTAACCACTGTGGAAAGCAGTATAAATATACCTCAAAAAATTAAAAATGGATCTCCCTTTGACCCAGTTATCCCACTTCTGGGAATATATCCTAAGAAACCAAAACATTACCATAATCCAAAAGAATATAAGCACTCCCATGTTCATTGCAGCATTATTTGCAATCACCAATATATGGACGCAGCACAAGTTTCTATCAATAGATGAGTAGATAAAACAACTATGAGACATTTACACAATGGAATACTTCTCAGCCATGAAAAAAATTTTTATCCTTTGCAATAGCATGGATGATCCTGGAGAACATTATGCTAAGTGAAATAAGGCAGTCAGTGAAAGATAAATACCATGTAATTTCACTCATATTTGGGATCTAATGAACAAACTGAACTAACAAGCAAAATAGAGACAGACTCAAAGATAGAGAGCAGGATGATAACTATTGGTGGGATGGCAGAGATTAAGGAGTGGAGGAATCAAGTAAGAAGAAAAAAGGACTCATGGACATGGACAGCAGTATGGCAATTTCAGGGGAAGGTGGGTATAAGGGGATTAAATGATGAAAGAAAAAATACAAAAAAATTGTATTGTATTTTAATATGTTTTATTTATATTAGGTTTGCCCAGAAGGTATCCAGTAATATAAAATGAAAAATAGAGACATTTATTAAAGAAGATTCAAGATACAAGAAACATTGTACATAGGACAGTGACACCTCAGTCCCCTTCAAAGAAGGTATGTTGGGACCTAACACAAATCTCCCAATCGCCATCAGCTGCCCTGTCATATTTTCTAGAATCCCATTGATGTTCTGAAATGTCTTCCCTTTCAAAGGTGATTTTAGTTTTGAGAAAAGCCAGAAGTTGCAGGGTGCCAAATCTGGGCTATAGCAGGACTGAGTCACGTGGACAATTTGATGTTTCACCAAAAAACTGCACTAGACATGATGCATGAGCAAGTACATTGTGATAAATCTGCCAAACACCAGTTACCTATAGCGGTGGCCTTCTGAATCATCTGTATAGTTTCCATGGAGGAATAGTTTCCATGAAGCTTAATGCAAAATTTGATGCAGATTCATTGCTCTACTCCCTCAGTCATTTTGAATGTGGCAGCCACACAGTACACAGGCTTACTCACCCAGCATCTATTGCTCTCACTGACTAGTACTATGAAGTCATCATTGTTCACACATGTGCATTCCAGTCTACTTTCCTTGGCTGCCAGGTTACATCAATGTCATGCAAACGGTTCTCACTATATTAACAATGGCTGGACTTTTTCTGGACAGACCTCATGTTTTACTGATTATACTATCACAATTTTTCCAAAATATCCCCCTTTACATACCTCCACCCAGCACTCCCAAATCCCTCAGGCAATCACAATACATTTGTTCATGGTCATGGGTTATGTGTATTAAGCCCTTTGGCTACTCCATTTCCTATACTGTACTTTACATCTCCATGGCTATTCTGTAACTACCAACTTGTACTCCTTAATCCCCTCACATTTAAGCCCATTCCACCACATCCCCCTCCTATCTGTCAACCAAGAAAAATATTTTTAAGGAAAAAAACATCTTGACATATTCCACTGGAATCAAAACTATTGAGCCCTGGCTGATGTGGCTTAGTGGAGCGAGTGTGGGCCTGCAAACCAAAGAGTTGCCAGTTGGATTCCCAGTCAGGGCACATGTCTGCGTTGTGGACCAGGTCCCCGGTGGAGGGTACATGAGAGGTAACCACACACTGATGTTTCTCTCCCTCTCTTCCTCCCTCCCTTCCTCTCTCTTTAAAAATAAATAAATAAAATCTGTTTTTAAAAAGTCTATTGAAAGCCCTGGCTGGCGTAGCTCAGTGGTTTGAGTGTGGGCTGCGAACCAAAGTGTCTCAGGTTTGATTCCCAGCAAGGGCACATGCCTGGGTTGCAGGCCATAACTCCCAGCAAATGCACATTGATGTTTCTCTCTCTCTCTTTCTCCCTCCCCTCCCTCTCTAAAAATAAATGAATAAAATCTTTAAAAATAAAAATTAAAAAAAGTCTATTGAAACACCTATTGCTACAGGGTTCACTCTTTTTTTTTAATTTTTTATTTATTTTTTTAATCATAGTTCAAATACAGTTTTCTCCTTTTTACTCCCAATCCAGTCCCCCCTCCCACCCCTCCCCACTTCCCTCCCATTACCACCCGCCCCTTAGTTTCTGACCATGTGTCCTTTAAGTTTGTTCCTATGAACCCTTCCCACTGTCCCCTTAAATTCCCTCTACTCTCCCCTGTGGTCACTGTCAGCCTGTCCTCTATTTCAGTGTCTTTGGTTACATTTTGTTTGTTTCTTTGTTTTGTTATTTAGGTTCCTGTTAAAGGTGAGATCATATGGTATTTGTCTTTCACTGCCTGGCTTGCTTCGCTGAGCATAATGTTTTCCAGCTCCATCCACGCTGTTGCATAGGGTAGGAGCTCCTTCTTTCTTTCTGCTGCATAGAATCCCATTGTGTAAATGTACCCTAGTTTTTTGATCCATTCATTTACTGATGGGCATCTTGGTTGCTTCCAGCATCTAGCTATTGTAAAATGTGCTGCTATGAATATTGGGATGCATAGGTTCTTTTGAATTGGTGTTTTAGTATTCTTAGGATAGAGTCCCAGCAGTGGAATTGCAGGGTCAAAAGGCAGATCCATTTTTAGTTTTCTGAGGAAGTTCCATACTGCTTTCCATAGTGGTTGTACCAGTCTGCAGTCCCACCAGCAGTGCACTAGGGATCCCTTTTCTCCACAGCCTCTCCAACACTTGTTGTTTGTTGCTTTGTTTATGATGGCCACTCTGTCTGGTGTGAAGTGCTATCTCATTGTGGTTTCAATTTGCATCTCTCTGATAGCTAGCGGTATTGAATATCGTTTCATGTGTCTTTGGATTTTCTGTATGTCCTCCTTGGAGAAGTGTCTGTTCAAGTTCTTTGCCCACTTTTTAAATGGATTCCTTGTTTTCTTACAGTACAGTCGTGTAAGTTCTTTATATATTTTGGAGATTAAACCCTTGTCTGAGGTATCATTGGCAAATATGTTTTCCCATACAGTTGGTTCTCTTTTAATTTTGATACTATTCTCTTTGGCTGTGCAGAAGCTTTTAATTTTGATGAGGTCACATTTGTTTGTTCTTTCCTTTATGTCCCTTGCTCTAGGGGACAAGTCAGTAAAAAAGTTTCTGCGTGAAATATCTGAGATTTTCCTACCTACGTTCTCCTCTAGGACTTTGATGGTGTCACATTTTATATTTAAGTCTTTTATCCACCTTGAATATATTTTTGTATATGGTGTAAGTTGGTGCTCACGTTTCATTTTTTTGCACGTGGCTGTCCAGTTCTCCCAACACCATTTGTTGAAGAGGCTATTTTTACTCCATTTTATCTTGCTGCCTCCTTTGTCAAATATTAATTGACCATAGAGACTTGGGCTTATTTCTGGGCTCTCTGTTCTGTTCCATTGGTCCATGTGCCTGTTTTTATGCAAGTACCAGGCTGTTTTGATTACAGTGGCCTTGTAGCATAGTTTAGTGTCGGGTATTGTGATCCCTCCTACTTTACTCTTCTTTCTCAAAATTGCAGCAGCTATTCGGGGTCGTTTATGATTCCATATAAATTTTTGAAGTGTTTGTTCTATGTCTGTGAAATATGCCATTGGTACTTTAATAGGAATTGCATTGAATGTGTAAATTGCTTTGGGTAGTATGGACATTTTGATGATATTAATTCTTCTAATCCATGAACACGGTATATGTTTCCATGTGTTTGTGTCTTCCTTGATTTCTTTCCTGAGTGTTATATAGTTTTCTGAAAACGGGTCTTTTACCTCTTTGGTTAGGTTTATTCCTAGATATTTTATTTTTCTTTTTCCTATTTCAAATGGAATTTTTTCCTTGATCTCTGTTTCTGCTGTTTCATTGTTGGTGTACAGAAATGCCTTTGATTTCTGGATATTGACTTTGTATCCCACTGTTTTGCCAAATTCATTGATTAGGTCAAGCAGTTTTTTGGTAGAGTCTATAGGATTTTCTATGTATACTATCATGTCATCTGCAAACAGTGACAGTTTTGTTTTCTCCTTTCCTATTTGGATGCCTTTTATTTCTTTTTCTTGTCTGATTGCTGTGGCTAAAACATCCAGTGCTATATTGAACAGAAGTGGTGAAAGTGGACATCCTTGTCTTGTTCCTGATCTTAGTGGAAAAGATTTTAATTTTTGCCCATTGAGTATGATGCTGGTTGTATGTCTCTTATATATGGCCTTTATTATGTTGAGGAATGCTCCCTCTATTCCCACTTTGCCAAGTGTTTTTATCATAAATGGGTGCTGTACTTTGTCAAATGCTTTTTCTGCATCTATTGATATGATCATGTGGTTTTTGTCTTTTCTTTTGTTTATGTGATGTATTACATTTACTGACTTGCGAATATTGAACCATCCTTGCATCCCTGGAATGAATCCCACTTGGTCATAGTGTATGATCTTTTTAACGTATTGTTGGATGCGGTTTGCCAGTATTTTGTTGAGGATTTTAGCGTCAATGTTCATCAGTGATATTGGCCTGAAGTTTTCTTTCTTTGTTGTGTCTTTATCTGGTTTTGGAATTAGGATGATGTTGGCCTCATAAAAAGAGTTTGGGAGACTCCTATCTTTTTGTATTTTTTGGAATAGTCTGTGAAGGATAGGGGTTAGCTCTTCCTTAAATGCTTTGTAGAATTCTCCTGTGAAACCATCTGGTCCAGGGCTTTTGTGTGTTGGGAGTTTTTTGATTACTGCTTCAATTTCTTTTGTTGTTATTGGTCTGTTCAGGCTTTCTGCTTCTTTTTCATTGAGTTTTGGAAGATTATATTTTTCTAGAAATTTGTTCCATTTCACCTAGGTTTTCAAATTTCTTGGCATACAGTTCTTTGTACTAATTTCTTACAATCCTTTGTATTTCTGTGGTATCTGTTGTAATCTCTCCTCTTTCATTTCTGGTTGTGTTTATTTGGGTCTTCTCTCTTTTTTTCTTGATGAGTCTTCTTAAAGGCCTGTTGATTTTGTTTATCTTTTCAAAGAACCAGCTCTTGGATTCATTGATCCTTAGAATTGTGCTTTTAGTCTCTATTCATTTAATTCTGCTCTGATCCTGGTTATTTCCTTCCTTCTGCTTACTCTGGGCTGTCTTTGTTGTTATTCCTCAAGTTCTTGTAGATGTAGGGTTAGGTTGTTTGTTTGAAATGTTTCTAACCTTTTTAGGTGGGCCTGTATCACTATGAACTTCCCTCTCAGGACTGCCTTGGCTGTGTCCCATAAGTTTTGGGTTGTTGTGAATTCATTTTCATTTGTTTCCAGAAACCTTTTGATTTCTTCCCTAATATCATTCTTGACCCATTCATTGTTTAATAGCATGCTATTTAATCTCCGTGATTTTGAGTGTTTTGGGTTTTTTTCTTTGGGGTTGGTTTCTAGCTTCAGTCCCTTATGGTCTGAGAAAATGCTTGGTATGATTTCAATTTTCTTGAAATTCTTGAGACTTGTTTTGTGTCCTATCATGTGGTGTATCTTTGAAAATGTTCCGTGTACATTTGAAAAGAATGTGTATTTAGCTTCTTTTGGATGGAGGGCTCTGTATATACCAGTAAAGTCCATTTCCTCAAGGGTATTGTTCAATGCCACAATATCTTTGTTGATATTTTGTTTAGAAGATCTGTCCATTTTTGATAGTGGGGTATTAAAATCTCCCACTGTAATTGTGTTGCTGTCCATATCTTTCTTGAAGTCCTCTAAGATTTTCTTTATGTATTTCGGTGCTCCTATGTTGGGTGCATAGATATTTACAATATTTATGTCTTCTTGATGGATTTTTCCCTTGAGTATTATGAAATGACCTTCTGGGTCTGTCTTTATGGACCTTTTTTGGAAGTCTATTTTGTCAGATATGAGTATTGCTACCCTGGCTTTTTTTCCCTGTCCATTTTCTTGGAAGATTTGTTTCCAGCCCTTCACTTTCAGCCTGTGTAGGTCTTTTATCCTAGGTGGGTCTCTTGTAGACAGCAGATATGTGGGTCATTTTTTCTTATCCATTCAGCTATTCTGTGTCTTTTGATTGGAGCATTTAATCCATTTACGTTTATGGTTATTATTGATAGGTACTTATTCATTTTCTTTTATGTACGTGTGTTCCTCTCTCTCTCTCTCTCCCTCTCTCTCTCTCTCTCTCTCTCTCTCTCTCTCTCTCTCTCTCTCTCTTCCTTCCCTTCCTTAAAGCAGTCCCTTTAGGATCTCTTGCAGAGCTGGTATGGTGGAGGTGTATTCGTTTAGACTTCTTTTGTCTGGGAAGCTTCTTATTTGGCCTTCTATCTTGATCGAGAGCCTTGCTGGATATAGTAGCCTTGATTGCAGACTTCTGGTTCTCATTACCTGGAGTATTTCTTGCCATTCTCTCTGGCTTGAAATGTTTCCATTGAGAAGTCAGCTGTTAGCTTTATTGGGGCTCCCTTGTATGTTACTTCCTTTTTCTCCCTTGCTGCCTTTAAGAATCTGTCTTTGTCTTGAAATTTTGCCATTTTAGTTATGATGTGTCTTGAGGTGGGCCTCTTTGGGTTCCTCTTGATTGGGACTCCCTGTGTTTCCTGGATTTGTGTGACTTTTTCTCTCATCAAATTAGGGGAGTTCTCCTTCACTACTTGTTCAACTAGGTTTTCGATCCCTTGCTCTTCTTCTTCTCCTTCTGGTATCCCTATCATACAGATATTATTACATTTCATATTGTCTTGCATTTCTCTTAATCCCTCTTCATTCTTTCTGCACCTCTTTTCCTTTTCTTGCTCTTTCTGGGTGTTCTTTTCTACTTTGTCCTCCAATTTGCTAATCCGGTCTTCTGCTTCATAAATCCTGCTTTTCATTCCTTCTACTGTGTTCTTCAGTTCAGAAATTGTATTCTTCATTTCCTCTTGGCCCTTGGTGATCATTTCTATTTCCTTTTTCATGTTGACATAGTTTGCAGTGAGATCATTGTAGCTTCCCTGTAGTTTCTGGTATCTCATTGTGAGTTCATTGAGCTTCCTGGTAATCATTGTTTTGAACTCACTATCTGATAGTTGAGTTGCCTCTATTTCATTTAGCATTTTTCCTGAGGCTTCCTCGTTTCCCTTCAGTTGGGGGTTGTTTCTTTGTCTTCTCATTGTTCATGTGTTTCTTCTTTTCTTCTTGTTTGTTAATTTGATCTGTTCTGATTCCCTGTAATTATGGTGTGAACTTTTGTGGTAGAATACTTGTGAGACTCAGTGGTGCAGTCTCCTTCGTCTATCCTGGTGTTCACAGCTTCCCCCTACTCTTTTTTGTGAACAGTTGGAGGAATAAGGCAAAATGGTTTAAGACAACAAGACAGTATACTGTGATATTTATATTAGCAGCCAGTAGAGAAGAGATGGGTTAACCGTGGCCATCTTTGGCTCCTTATAGTGTTAACCATGATCCTCCACCCCCCTATCCACGTTTTAGAAAGGGTGGAAAGGAGGTAAGACTCTTATTGGGGACGAGAGGATTGTTAGTTGGATTTAGAAAGCTGTGAGGCTGTGGGAGGTCAGATTCTAAGGTAGGGTTGGACTAAAGATTAGTATATAGGAGTAGTGTGTAAAAGAATAGAGACAACCCCCACAATAGTATAGTTCAGAAAATTGCAAAATGGGCTGAGATCAGGTAGGGGTATTGAGAAGTATTTACAATTGTATAGACTAGGTCTTACTAACAGTAATAGTAAAGTGACAGTCTTGTGGCAGAATCAATGAGGTCTAGATAACAAGAATAAAGAGTATAGAACCTTGAGAGGTGTATTAATGGAAAACAGATGAAGGATAGTAACTTATCAACACCTTGTGACTGAGATACTAGGGGGAAGCTATCAAATGACAGTATAACCAGCCAAGCAAAGAAGATTATACAGAAATAAAAAGAATACCAAAATATTATTAAAATAAAAAATGTCAGAAAAGTGAGAAAAAGATAATACAAATTTACAGTAACTTGCAAGATAAGAAAAAAGAAAAAAGAGAAAGGAAAAAGCAGAAGATGTAGTGCAGGAAAGATAAATTTGGAGTGGAAAGAATAATATTAGTATGGATGGAAGAGAAACATAAGGGATTGCGAGATAAAAATAATAAGAATTAAAAAATAAAATGTCACATAAAACACAAGATAAAATCAATCAACTAACAACAGCCACAAAAACCAAACCAACCCAAACAAAACAAAACAAAAAAAGAGAAAAAAAAGAAACAAACAAACAAAAAACCTCTTGTTGGTTTCTAACTGACCAGACCAGTTTTTCTGATCTTGCTGGCTTCAGCTGGCTGAGGGACCTTTGAAATGCTTCTCTCTCTCCCAGCCCAAATCTCAGCAAATCTGTCAGGTACCCTGGGCGCTCCCGAGCACACTGGCTCTCTGGATCTCACTTCCACGTTCTTCCGGACTCCGGGGTCCTGCAGGGTTCCAGCTCTATGATCTCAGGAGGCACCCGCAACGTTTTGGGATTCACTGCGCCCTCCCTGGGAATTGTAAAAGGGCGCGCCCCTCCCCCAAACTTTTGAAATTTGGGGTCTTGGATAGCCCTAAGTGCCTTGCCACGCCCGTTCCGGGTTCACAGCGAGCGCGAGACAGTCTTCCCGATGGTGCACAAGCCAAGCCCTTTCCAGCTCCGTGGTCCTCACCGAATTGCATTCTGACCAGGTGTTGGCGTCTTTCCCAGCTCCCCCGTCAGGCTGGCTGGAAGTTTCTGAGCCACTACTGTAGGAATGCACCAAGCGCCATGTCCCTCCCGGGATCACGGGCGCAATTCAGGCCTCCCTATGGGGCGCGAACCAAGCACATCCTGACTCTGTGCTCTCCACCGATCTGCACTTCCTCTGGGCCAGGGGTGCGGTCACTCTTCCAGGCTGCCCCTGGTCCTGTCAGCTAGAGGCCCTCACTTCTCCCAAGTCTCTGGGCGGGTGTTCATAGTCCCTGGGTGATTTTTTCCCAGTCCAACTGGCCAATCTGTTCCTTCTAGCAACACATTCTCCCCTGGAGTTGCTCACCCCCCATATTCGGGGGAAGGAACAGCGACTCCCCTCTCCTGGGAGCCCCGAGCACCGGGCCTGGAGACTGCACACCCCTAGTCCCCGCGCTGATCCCTGGGTCCCTTTTGTCCTGAAGAAGTCTCCTTACCATCTTGTTTTTCTGTGATCACAATAATTTTTGATGTCCCGCTTTCAAAAGTGATTCAGTAACCTAGTCTACTTGCTCTGTTTCTCCACCGATCCGCGAGTTTCCCTCCTCTTCACAGAAGCCGAGAAAAACGCTGCCTAGAGTAAAGCCGCCATCTTCCCATCTCCAAGGTTCACTCTTAATCTCAAATTGTCACCACTGTGGAGGAAAGTACCACCAAATGAGCCATTGGAATTATGTCAGAGTTAGAAACCATCAAATAGTCATGATTCTTCCATTCCTGGCAATGAATCCTGATGGAATGACATTAAGACCTCTGAAACAGACTGCTATGGCCATTAAAGCTGGGTTTTGAAAATGGTCACACCTATGCAAATATTTGCTATTTGCAGATAATTTCCCAATCTTTATATCTTACATCCACATTTTAAATTTTTATGACACTGTTTATTAGTCATGGTTCTACAGAAAGTATATAACGCTTTCAAACTGGATAATTTGAAGAGGTTTAATAAAGGGACTGTTTACTGATGGGTGGACATGGTTTAAAGAAACCAACAAGGTTTTCTGGGACTGTTAATTACTGGAGCCCTTACTTTCCCTATGTTTGAAGGGAAAAGAAGACATAGCCATTATCAGAACTCAGAAGAAATGGTAGCTATATGGATAAGGCTGTAAGACAGGATTTGTGATCTTCAGTAGAAGGGTGCAACAAACTGCTGGCAAACTAGCAGAGAGGGAGCCAGGGGAATAAACACTCTGTCCTCCCTCTCTTACAGCTACTCTCTTTGACCTTCTGTTAGTGCCTCCCATTGGCCTTGGAAGCCAGAGGGCAAAGGGTGCTGAACAGAAGCAGCCCATGCAAGTCAAAGGAGGGTAGATAAATAGGATGCTTGGGTATGGGGGCCAGCGATAGAAAACATTCAGCACAGACAACTTGATAAGATTTGGAAACACATGTAAGGACTTCCTGGAAAGCCCTTCTCCCTTTCAGAATTTGAAAAAAGCTATAAACCTTCAGATCAATAACAAAGGCAAATAAGTATAAATATTTGATTTTTGGATAACATTTCAAGGGATCTTGCAGTGCCTGTGGCCTCTCCATAATGTACCAAGGAGTTCTATGGATCCAAGTTAAGAACTCCCTGCTCTGGAGAACTGTTTGAAGAATGCATGTCATCTTGTTATAGTTCTTACGTCCTTAACTTTTTTCCTGTACTATATTCCCAGCAACTTAGATATTCCACAGCAAAGCTGAGACCTTTGGTCAACTATAACTGAATCAATTGGGCTTTTTCTTTACTCAGATCTGCTCAGTGTGAACTATAATATAGAGTCTGAGCAGCAGAACTCCGAAGAAGAAGAAAATTTGGGGCTGGCCATGTGATAGTGGGTTGCCTAGCAACACTGGATAGAAGGTTCTCTTTCCTGAGCCTCTCAGCAGAGAGAATTGGTTTAAAAAGTGTGTGTGTGTGTGTGTGTGTGTGTGTGTGTGAGAGAGAGAGAGAGAGAGAGAGAGAGAAGAGGGAGGAATAACAGAGAATAAAGAGGGACAGAGAGAGACAAAGTAAAATATAAAGATGGACAAAAACAAGCAAAGAGAGTTTAGTAAACAAAGAAAAAAGTGAGAGATAATAAGAACAAATTTAGGGGGGAAAGGAAATAAAAAGAAGTACAGAAGATGGGCTGAGAGATGAACTCGCTTGATTGGAAAAAAGGAGAAGGGCAAAGGCTTAAAAGATAGACATCCAAAGAAGGAAATGAAGGGGTGATGGAGTCAGCAGGAGGTGACCTTTCTTCCAGGTCCCCTCACTGATGGCTGCTGAGTTACCTTTACTTCGCAATGAAAGTTACCTAGTTTGTTTTTTAACTGTATTTTTTCCTCAAAAGTAAAATGCTCAATTGCAGCATCAGCACCAGGAATTCTTTATTAGGCACTAGTGAGTCCACAGCATTGCTCATCCCAGTAAATATCCTTTCTTATAATAACCACAATGATGACTCAGCCCATTACACAGCTTTTACAGTTTACCCAGTGCTTTCCCAGCTGCCATTTCATGGTCCCTTACTGCATCTCTGTGAGGTAGGCAATGTGGAAATTATTATGACTTAAACTCCACACATGAAGAAAATGAGGCTCTGAAAGGAAGAATGGTTTTGCAGGATCCTACATTTAGTAAGGTTAGTTCCAGGTTACATACTTGGGGTTCTGATTCCAAGTTCCGTGACTGAGACTGGGTTGCAGATCTTGTTGGACTTTCCAAATGCATACTAAGTATGGTGGACCTGTGAGTAAGGTACTTGCTCTCCACCACATACTTAGATGAGAGCTGAAGAGTCATTGCAATGTCTCAAGCCAATAGAGGGCTTCTCCTTTCCCCTCATATGCAAGTGTGCCCATCTGTACCTCCCAGAGAAGAGCTTAATTGGTCTGGGTGTACAACCAGCTAACAACCCATGAGATATTGCTGGGAACACATTCTCTCAGGAAAACCCTGCTGCTTTCATTTTCAGAATAACCACCAATGTTCGCAAAACCTCTTGGATCGGGGGAAAGATATTTTAAAGACTGGAGCAATTGATGACTAGGGCAAAAGGTCTGTAAGATCAGGTAGAGAAAAAGGGCTGGCAACTGAATGTTGTGTAACAGGTGAGCAGTTCTTGTTCCTTCTCCAATGCCAAAATACTGGAATGGAGCAGAAATTATCACAAGTCATGGTTTTTCACCAATGTTCTCTCCTTCCAGAATCTCCCCCTTGTCTGATTCATCCTGTACTTTCTGACAGATTAAGTTTTCAAAAATGCCATTCACCTGCTCAGCAACATTCAATTATTTCCCCACTCATTATGATATTAATTTCATCACCCTGGCATTCAAGAGTCAGTTAAAATTGTCCTAATCTCCTTTCCCAGGTTAATATCTGCACATTTATTACATATAACCCAAGCATCTAACAAACTGGGGTACTTGCTGGTTCCCCCACTCCACATCTTTCATCTATGCCCATCTATCTGATATCCCCTCCCCCTCCATCAGACAGTATTCCCCATCTATGTCTCCACATAGCACATGGCTTTGTAATGTTTCAACTTGGCTAAACTGAACTACACATTCACAAAATTGCTTTTTCTGTAAATTACAAGAGGCCACAAGAGAGATTCTTGTGGGAGATTTGGAAGGTGGAAGGAAAGTAGCCACCATTTTGTAGCTCACACACATTGTTAATCTGCTGGCTCACCTTGTTGGCATAAGGCAGTAACCAGGCCTGCAACTGCTCCATCTTTCCCTGAATCCTATATCAGCTTCCCTGACTTCTGGACCAGGTGTGTGTTTAACTCAATGATGGAGGGCCAAATGTGCAACTTCTGTAAGACACCCATATCACAAAGGGCAGAGGTAACAAGAACTGACTTGGGGTTTAGTCCATCCTTGAGGGCTCTAGCTCATGCTTGTGGGTCCCATCCTGCGCTCTCCTCCACCTTATATCCACCCTCCACTCCCTATGGCCTACCCTGTGGACATAAGAGTTTTACAAAGTAACTTCTCTTCTCTGGGTCTCAGTTTTCTCACCAGTATTAAGAAAGAATTTCACCAAAGCTCCCAAACCTAAGGATACTTCTAGCTCTAACATTCAGAATAGCAATATCCATGGCTTTTTATGGGAATCTTAACCTCTGAAACAACAAAGGCATTGAGATCTAGACTCTAACCTCACCTCTGCCTCTGGGTAGCTGGGGGAACTTGATCAAGCTTTCTCTTTCTTTTTTTTCTTTTTACCCTTTACTTATTTATTTTTAGAGAGGGAAGGGGGGAGAGAGAGAAAGAGGGAGAGAGACAGAGAGAGAGAGACAGAGAGAAACATCAATGTGCGGTTGCTTGGGGTCATGGCCTGCAACCCAGGCATGTACCCTGATTGGGAATCGAATCTGCAACACTGGTTCACAGCCTGCGCTCAATCCACTGAGCTACGCCAGCCAGGGCTGATCAAGCTTTCTCTTTCTGGATCCTGCTTCCCCTCTCACAGTCACAAACAGAAGTTAGACTTGCTGTTCTCAGCAGTTCAATACAACTCTAATGTATCAGACTTCTCTAAGTGCCCTAGTACTCACCACTAAATGGGATCAGGGCCATTTTCTGCATTTCCTGTATTTCCTGTTTCTCTGAATATTTGCAGCTTTTTCTATTTTCACACAGGTAAAATATATTTTCAGTAACTCCTTCAGTCCTTCAACCTTGAAAACCTTGTGCATCTTCTAGGAAAAGGCCAGGCTCTCCTCTCCCATACACTCGGGAAAGTTTAAGGGGTTTCGATGTTTTCCTTGGGTATGGCTCAGTCTTTTGAAGGAATTTGGTTACAAATTTGCTTTTCATTCATGTACCTGGAAAATGACTACTAATAGAGTAAAAAGGAGAATAGGGTGTATGCCAGAATTGGAGATAGCCTTCTGTACCAGTTGGAGATATCCTAATGATACTAAAGTTAGAGATGAACAATCACTTTTATTCTAAGCCTACTATTTTCAGATGCTTATGGCCTCAAAGAATTTAAGTGAGTAGGTTTTAGAAGTCTAACAAGGCAGAATTTTCAGACAATAAAGTCTTATTAAATATGCCATTATTATACAGGACATGTAGTTAGGTCCTGTGACTCACTCATATATTAAATAAATTTTAAGGTATGAACTTTAGAGTTACCAGAAGTCTAAGCAATGTATAATGTTTGTTTATTGAGATGATAAGGAGCAATTGATCTCATTACCAAATATATGAACAAAAAGGCTTAAAACTCTTCTTGTATTCACTCAAGAACTACCTAAAGAATGGCTTTTCTCTCTCTCTCATCCAACATCCATTTAGTGATTGACTCTGGTTCCCTCCTCTCCATTCTTTCTGCCTTAATTGATATCCCATTACTTCCTTTAAAATTATGAAATAATTCATATATACAAAAAAGAATAGGCATATATGTAAGGTATATGTTGAGCAGGAAAATTAAGCCACCAATCTCAAGTGAAGATTCCCACTTTGAGAATGATGCAGATCATTACAGTGCCCAACAGAACTCAAAGCCCACAGATCTCGATGGTTTGGAGTTTCCAAGGAGAACTCAACACATAAGTCACCAGTTAGAACAAGGCTTTCTTCACACACAGAAAAAGATACATGGAAAGGTCAGCATTGGTAGTGTACACAAGTCTCCCATGGCCAGCGAGTTCCTCCTGATAGTTGCCATAGGAAAATAGGCTTCACACATCTCCCTCAGCTACAGGTGAACATCCTGTTCCTTCCCCACAAAAGGCAGATTATTGGTGGGGCTGTCCAGGTGCCACATGACACTCATGCTTAAGCAATATAAGGACATTCACAGCATGCTCAGAATAGGGAAAGTTTCCTCCTTATAAAAAAGAAGAATCTGGGCCCAAAAGACAGCTGGATTCCTATAAGGAATGTTTCAAGCCAAGGGAACTAATTGGGCAATCCCAAAGAGAGGTGGCAAATCCCATGATGGTTTCTTCTACAACAGTATACATCATAATAAAATGAAAACCTATATGCCCATCACCAACCCTGAGAGCTAGAAACATAATCAATGCCTCTGAAACCCAGGTGTGCTCTTCCTAAGCCATCTCCTCATTCCCTCCCAGAAGTAATCACTATATTAAATTTTGTCATCATTCAGTTGCTTTTTTATATATGTTCATTTTGTGTATTTCTGTAAATAATATTTATTTCATTTTGTCCATTTGGGGACTTAACATAAATGCAATCATGTTATATGTTGTGCTTTTGCTTCTTCCTTTTTTCTCCCAACTTTGGGCAATTTATCTATGTTGACATGGGTAGCCAGAGTAATTAATTTTTACTGCTGAATACTTATCCATTATATGAAAATCGTACTATTTCAGCTCATGTTGATGGACATGTAAGTTGTTTCTAGTTTTATGCTTTTGCAAATTGTAGTGCTATGAGCCTTCTCATGCATATCCCCTGATGTCCACGTACAAGAGTTTTTCTAGGGCAGTGGTCCCCAACCTGAGGTGATTTTTGTATCCCCAAGGTATATTTATCAATGTGTGCAGGCATTTTTGGTTATTATAACTGTGAAGGTGCTACTAACACCTAGTGGGTAGAAGCCAAGCATCCTGCTAAATACCCTACAATGCACAGAACAGAATCCACAACAAAGAATTATCTGGTCTCAAATATCAATAATGCTGAGTTTCAGCAACCTTGATCTAAAGTATATGCTTAGACATAAAATTTCTGTGTCATCAGGTTTTCTCAAGTCTACTATGTAATGTCAATTATCTTGCAAAGTAGTTGTACCAATTTGCACTCCCAGTGACAGAGGGTGAGGGTTCTACCTGATCAATATTTCCACCAATTTTCAATATCATTACCTTCACTACTTGTGCCTGAATGTTTGCTCCTACTTTGCAAACTAACTTTTCTCTTATTTTATCTCTTTCCCAACATATATATTCTTCACATTATTGCCAAATTAAACTTCTTAAAACACAATTTTGACCATGCCACATTCTTGTGAGGAAAATTCTGTGGACATTAATACATGCAAAATAAGTGTGGTACTCAAGACCTACACAAAAAGGCTTCACCAATTTTAGATACCTAGTAATACCAACCAATCTATTTGGTGGTCCTCAAATAATCTATGGCCTTTCTGTGCCATTTTATTATTACATTTTTGCCCTTTCTTGTAGGCATTTGTCCATTCATTCATATATCCATTCAGTCTGTCAGTCAATCATTTACTTTACTAAATACTGGAGGTGTAGAAATAAACAGAATGGCCAAGACTGTTCCCTGCCTATTCCTCTCTTGGCTTCCCCCACCCTCAAACATAAGAAGCAGCCCCCAAGATTAATTCCAGAAAATCTCCATGGCCTAGAGCCTAATGCTTTCTGGTCTCCAATCAATCCTTGGTCCCCATTCATTAGTATTTCTCTTGTAATTAAGACTTATGAGGTGGACACCCAAAAGGAGTAGAGAAAAACTTCAGAAGAGCAGGAAGAGGAGACCTGGGCCTTTCTTTTCTGTCTTGTGAGGGTTGGCCTTGGTTGGCTTGTCTACAAGCCTTTGGGACTTCCCTAAGTCCTCTGGGTCCTTTATGGTTCTATCTTGCCCTGTGTATCCTTGATGATCATCAGGCAGACCTGAAGGAGTCTATGGTGAGTAAGCCATGTACTCTGCCTATCATGGCCTGGATCCTGAGCCCAATAATACTGAGGTGGGGACTGAGGTTCTAAGTAGGGAGATTCCAGCCTAAGCTGGGTCTGAACTGATAAAGAAGGCAAAAAGAGGCTTCCCATTATTGTGTTCCAGATGTTACTTTGTTCTCCCATGAGAAGCAACCTGCTACTTCTAACTTCCTAGTTTATGGGGAAGGAGTGAAAGAATATTTGGAAAGTAAGGCCTGCAGAAAAATTGCCAATTTCCATCCTATTCTTTTCCTACTCTGTGTTCTAAGTCCATATATAACAAGAGTAATGACCAGTGGTGACTTCACCTCTCTAAAACCCTTTTTCCTGACTTCTTCGCTTTATACACTGTCTTGCAACTCAGGGCTAACAACTTTGTCTTTCAGTGAGGCTGGGCTTTTGGGCTCCTCCGTGTGTGGCTGAGGAAAGAGTATATCTTAAACCATGGGGGAGTTCCTATGCTGAGGCCCAAAACTGGGTGGGTCGCCTAAACATTAATCTCCTTTATGAATCCCAGCTGTGCAGACTTCTAGGAGTTATGTGTTTGTTAAATTCAAATTTGTTTCTTGCTCTCTTAAGATTCACTGATAAACTCAAAGATTCACTTTGCTGTGTTCTCTTGCCAAGATATATCTAACTAAGAGGTCCCTGGGCAGCCTTTACAGCTATCTAGGCAACTCACATCTAAGAGGAGGTACAAAATAAGAGGTAACTCTTATTTAGCTCTGTCATATGAAAAAATAATTCTAGAAAGCCTAGAAAAATATTGTATCACTTATACCAAGGTATCATTAAGACCACACTAATTTATTTCTGCACTTAACCAATAAAAATTTATTAAAAGAGCAACAGAGTTCCTCAAAGTGTAATGGCAAGTACAGTAATTATGACAATTCAGTTAGATAAGTGCCATAATAATGCAAAGTGAGCACACAAGAGTAAGAGGAAAGCTAAGTTTTGAACTATGAGGAGTTACTCAAAAAAGTTGTGTGGGGACGAGAGATCTCAAAACAGGGAACAGGTTCAAAGAAACTCATAGAAGTGTGAAAGGGTATTTTGCATTTGCAGTATTGTCAGTGTTTCAGTGTGACTACAGCAAAGGATTTTGTGAAGTGGAATGACGATAGGCAAAGGTAAAGAGGCAGGAAGGAGACTTGGATGTCAGAGTCAGTAGTTTAGGCTTATCCTAAAGGCTACAAGAGGCCATTAAAAGCATTTAATTAGAAAAGTGATTTCTGTTTTCAAAGTATCACTCTGAAAGGAATATTGAGAAAGGATCAAAGAAGGGCAACAATATAGTGCAGGCTATAGCAAAAATTTATGTGAGAAATGCTGAAGGTAGTAGCAGAAGGTGTGTTGAGAATTATATAGAATTTAAAATCAACAATTGATTGCATGTGAGCTGTGACTGGATGTGGCGATGCAGATATTGCTAATATAGGGAACTAAGTGGTAGTGGATGTACTGACCACTTAGTGAGTCTGCATGTAAGTAGGAAGAAAAAGTAGACAGGAGAATTTCACCAAATCAAATCAATAAGGATATGAGAGAGAAAAAGGAGAAGACAGGTGGGTAGGAAATAAGTAGATCAAGGGAAGGAGGTCTCAATAAGATCAAAGAACAGGTGTAGAGAGAGTAGAAGAATGAGAGAGCAGAATGGCTAGGAGTTTATGATCTGGGATATTTTAATTTATGCTGTCAGCGGTAGAATAGCTTCAGGTGAAATATAAACCCAGAATGTCCCTGTGGGATACTGTGGCTAGTATGGGGTAGAGAAGTTCACTGGATGAGAAAACCAAATAGCTGGGTGATTAATGTGAATGTTAAAGTCACCTGGAACATGATAGGATGGGACAGAGAGGAAGACCATGAATGTCAGAATGTCACATCCTTGATAAGATGGAATCACTAGGAGGTCAGTAGATGATAGCATGAAGAAGCATAGAAGTCAACATAGCAGAATAGCAGAAATCTCAAAAGGGAAGATATTATTTGGCCTATAATCAACATGGGAGTAAAGAAGACCCATCTCTCTTCCAGTCCTAAAGTCCATGGTGTGTGAGAGAACAAAGTCTCCACTGAGAAGGGCTGCAGGATAAGCTATGCCTCCAGCGAATAACCAGGGCACAATTAAGGTCTAAAAATGAAGGATCATTCAGATAATATGTTGGAGTGAAGATGTCCTGGGTTTCCTGTTCTGTTCCACTGACGTATTTATCTATCCTTCTGCTTCAGGACTTCACTGTCTTAATTATTATAGCCTTATAATGGCATTTGGCAGAGCAAATCCTCCCACTATCTTCTTTAGAAGTATCTTGATTATTCTTGGACAGAGTCTACAAGATAAAACCTGTTAGAATTTTTACTTAATTGCATTGAATTATCAATAAGTCAGGGGAGTGTTAATATATTTACAATATTGAATATTTCAATCTATGAATATGACATCTGTATTTATTTCAGCCTTGTTTCATGTCTCCCAATAATTGTCTTGCACATGTATATTAACTTGTTCCTAGGTACTATGTATTTTTAATATCATTGTAAAATTTATTTTCAAATTTTATTTTCTAACTATTTTCTTAAATTGACATTACAGTCCTTTCTATAACATATTGGAAGAAATAATCAGCTCATTAATTTTCAGACTTTCTTCTTTTCCACTTGATTACTACTACTTTAACTGTATCCCACAAATTTTATTTGCTATCTTTATTGTTTTTCATGATGTTCATAGCAGCACAATTTACAATAGCTAGGTGCTGGAAGCAACCTAGATGCCCATCAGTAAATGAATGGATCAAAAAACTATGGTACATTTACACAATGGAATTCTATGCAGCAGAAAGAAAGAAGGAGCTCATACCCTTTGCAACAGCATGGATGGAGCTGGAAAGCATTATGCTAAGTGAAACAAGCCAGGCAGTGAAAGACAAATACCACATGATATCACCTTTAACAGGAATCTAAACAACAAAACAAAACAAACAAAAAAAACTAGCAAAATATAACCAAAGACACTGAAATAGGGGATAGTCTGACAGTGGCCAGAGGGGAGAGAAGAGGGAATTTCAGGGGGGAATGGGTAGGGATTACAGGAACAAATTTGGAGGACACATGGACAAAAACTAGGGGTGGGGGGTAATGGGGGGAAGGGGGGAGGGTTGGGTGGAGGGGCTGGAACGGGAGTAGGGGGGAGAAAACTGTACTTGAACAATGATTGAAATAAAAAAAAAAGAGTAAAAAAAATATTTCCAAATTCCCAATATTATTTCTTTATTTTGTTTTTTAGTTATTTTAAATTGACTTTTTTCAAACATGTAGAAATTTTTTAAATCCTCACCCAAGGACATACTTATTGATTTTAGAGAGAGAGAAAGGGAGGGAGGGAAGGAGGATGGAAGAGATAGATATGTGATAGATAGATGATGATGATAGATATAGATAGATAGATAGATAGATAGATAGATAGATAGATAGATAGATATGATAGAGAGAGAGAGACATCGATGTGAGAGAGAAACATCTAATGGTTGCTTCCCCATGTGCTCCATCTGGGGATCAAACCCACAACCTAGGTGTATGCCCTGTCCAGGATCAAACCTGAAATCTTTTGGTGTATGGGACAATGCTCCAACCAACTGAACCACTCAACCAAGGTGGGATTTCTATAGTTAGAGTTAGTTATTGATCTGTAGCTTAATTCCACTGTGGTCAGACAAGATGCTCTGTATGGTTTTAGTCCTTTGCAATTTGTTGAGACTTGCTTTTTGGACATAGTAAGGTCATTTTTAAAAAAATATCATGCATATGTTAGAAAAAATTGTACTAAGCAGTTGCTTGGTAGATATAGATGTATGTGTAGATGTATAAATGTAGGTATATGTATAAAATAGATACATAGATATACATGCATATAGATCATGCATGCATATAGATCATAATATATCTATTAGGTCAAGTCTGTAAATCACTTTTTTCAAATCTTATATATACTTATCTATTCCTGTTTTGCTTGTTCTATCAATTACAGAGAGGAGTATGTTAAAATATTCAACTATGATTGCTTTTTTCTCCTAATAACTTTGCCCACTTTTGTTCTATTTTTAGACTACATTATCAGGTGATAAATTTTAACACTGTTGGAGAAAAACACACATTAACAATCATAGCTGCATATTTTCACCTACCAGTCTCAGAAACTGAATTTAAAAAAAAAGAAGCAGTGATATCAAAGACACAATAATAAATTTGAGCTAATAGATAATATAAAACTCTTTTTCCAACAAAAAAAGTACAAATTTTTACAGGCACATTGCCCATTATAGAACTAGAATATAAATGAGGAAAAGGAAGCCTCAACAAACTCCAAAGGATTAGAATAATAAAATCTAGGTTCTCTGACCATAATCCTTACAGAGAAGTTAACACAAAGATTTAACACAAAGATGTCATTAAAAATGCAAAATGTGGGAGGTGGAGCATACAGAGAACAAGCACCCCAGGGCTTGATGCTGCAGTATGGAGGCCACATAGAAACTCTTTTAAGATTTTATTTATTTATTTATTTATTTTAGAGAGGGAAGGGAGGGATATATATATATATATATATATATATATATATATAGAGAGAGAGAGAGAGAGAGAGAGAGAGAGAGAGAGAGAGAGAGAAACATCAATGTGCAGTTGCTGGGGGTCATGGCCTGCAACCCAGGAATGTACCCTGGCTGGGAATTGAACCTGGGACACTTTGGTTCCCAGCCCACGCTCAATCCACTGAGCTATGCCAGCCAGGGCCAGAAACTCTTTTAAAAGAGAAGCTGAGGAGAGACTCAAGACTACAGGGACTCAGTGTTTGGGCACACATGCGTTCACACGCAGTGGCTCTGGCAACAAAGAAATCAGAGTGACAGAGTCATGCTGAAGGCACTGTGGGACCCAACCCAGCATGGCTGGCAAGTAGTGGACTGTGCAGAGTGGAGAGTTCAGGTCTGAGTCTCCTGTGAAAGCAGAAGGCCAGGAGATGAATGCCTGAGTTTCCTTGCAGCCAGGCAGGTCCCCTCATCTGTAGGATTACAGGCTCTGCAGATCAGGGAGGCCAGGCTCAGGAGCCCACGGGGGAAATAAGGGAAAGCTCTGAAGGGGCCCTTTCAGAACTTTTACCAGACACCATGGGCTACACTGTTCCTCGGCCTGGATCCACTGTAATCAGCAGAGCAGAGAGATTAGAGACAGGTGCAACAAGGGTTGTTCAGGGCCCAACCCAGCCTCTGATCTTATACAGAGCTGCCATCTACATCAAGTAGGAAAGAGCTGCCCCTTTTACACAGACTGGCCATTCACAGGAAATGGGCAGCTAAGTCACCAGAAACCACATATTATTGGAAAAAATCTGGACAAAGACATGTGGCAAGTGGGCAGGAAAACATCCCCATCTTCCCTGAAGACTGAATAGTGCCCCCCAGAGGTGACCCAGGGATTCCACCCTCACGATTGCACCAGAGGCCCCCTCTGGAGGCAGGTGGAGGCAGTACTGGCAGTGCTTTCAGACATTAGATGAACTACTCCTGGGCCTTGTGCTGTTGGAAAGCCAGCAAGGCAAAACAGTGGGGACCAGCCAAGCCTGAAGGACACAGCCACAGACCGAGGATTACTGCTAGTCTCAAACAGGCTGCCTAGGGCTAGACTAGGACACCACCTGATATTACCAGGGGCAGATCCAGAAAGAGAAGACAGTGGGAAACACTGGACTCTGCTGAGATGAAGTCCACCACAGCCTTAGTCATTATTTGTGAAAGCTTTTTTCCACCTGCATAGCTTTTTAGCATTCATTTATTTTTCTTCAAGTTTGTTCCTGTTATTTCACTAGTTTCTTTATTTTAGTTTATTGCAAATCTCATATTTTACTCATCCCTTCTCTTATTCCATTTTGCCTTCTTCCTTCTCTTATTTTCTTTTAAATTTTGTTCTCTCTCTTGCTATGACTTGTTTCCATGCCACACTCATTATTTGTACCCCCCATCCAGCCTCTCAAAATCATTTGTCTTATCACTAGTCATCTCACATTCTTTTTCCTGTTCTTATAATATCCCTATTCTATCTCCACCTTTATTAATCTTTCCTTGTTGGCTGTTGATATGGTGGTTGTTGTTGCATTGTTTCCATTTTATTTCTAGATTTTCACTATTTTCTATTCCAAATCTCAAATTGTACTCTTCCCCCTTCCTACTCCATTTTTCCTTCCTCTTGCTCTTTATTTTGTTTTAAATTTCACTTTTCCCTCTCTTAGCCTGGTTTTCATTCCTCACTCTTATTATTTCTTCTCCTTCTATTCTTTCAAAATCTCATTCCTTTCCTTTAGACGCCTCATAAGCTTTTTTTTCTTTCTTTTTTTCCACTTATTCCCTTTCCACCTATATTAATCTTTGCTCATTTATCATTGATGTTGCAGTGGTGGGTGTTTTTATTCAATTTGGTTCCTATTTTTCACCACTTTTAAAATTTATCTTAAAACCTCATACTAGGAGGGAGGAAGATGGTGGCAATATTATAGGTGGGAGCTGAGCCCACTTGCTTATGCACCCAATTGGGACATCTAGCTGATCTTCTGAAGAACAGAGTGAACAGCCAACAAAATCCCAGAAGATATGACATTTGGAAGCCAAAGTGTATAGAGGATGCTTAAAAACAGGTTGTAAGGAGATTTTGTAGGCTGACAGGTAGGCCCTGGGCCCTACGCTGGAGACTGTGGCTGTGGCAGGAGCATTGGACGGGAGGTGAGTCAGTGATAGTCACTGAACAGCTCCCTCCCCTCCCAGAACAGGGAACTCTCAGACCCCTACCAGCAGAGACCTGGATGCTTAAAGTTGTGGGGGGGGGATAAAAAGGCAGTAAGTGACACATAGCCAGTGGCATACCCAGTTGGGACAGTGGTCGCCGGCTGGGACAATACCAGAGAATTTGAGGAGCTGGGTAACACCTGGAGCTGGGAGAAGAAATGGGCCACAACTGGCCAGGACCCAGATAGACTCTGGACTGGTCAGAGTTGGACTATGTGGAAAGCTGGGCACTTGTTAGAAATGGGAGGCAGCACACAAGCGGACTTTTCTCAAAAAAAAGAACCGAATCCTGGCTGATGTGCTCACTAAATTGAGTGCTGGCCTGAAAACCAAAGGGTCACTGGTTCAATTCCCAATCAGGACATACATCTGGGTTGCAGGCCAGGACCCCAGTAGAGGGCGCACAAGAGGCAACCACACATTAATGCTTTTCTCCATCTCTTTCTCCCACCCCTCCACCTCTATAAATAAACAAACAAACAAACAAACACCCATAGAGGGACCTCGAGCTCACAGTAGCTGGGCCAGCAAAGATGGGGACACAATTTGCTCCCACTCAGGGCACCTCATGGATTGACCAAAGGAGGGCAAAATGAGGTGGATTATCAGTGATGGCCAGGTGCAAATGCACAGAGTGGACAGTGTGGGCTGCACAGTGCTCTGAGGGCTTGAGCTGGAAACTGGGCACCGGTGATTACTGTAGCCCAGACTGAGCCCTCATCCTTGAGGAACCACAAAAAAGGAAAATAACAGAGCCCATCCCCCTCTACTTGCAGGATCCACAAGGACCTGCAAAATCAGTTTGGCAGGTGAAAAAAGGTATAAAATCAGCAGTAGGCTTTTTTTTCCCCAGGACAGTAAGACCTGGAGCTGTGAGAAAACCAGAGACTGATCCAGAAAGAAATCACACAGCTGAGACAAATTTCATTTTGCTATCTTTCAGAACTCAAATTTTTTTCTTTCCATTGATTTATATTTTTCTGTTTTGTTTGTTGTATTGTTTGATTTATTTCATTCTCCCTTTCATATTGCATTTTAATTTTTCTTCTTTCACTTCACATGTATTACAAATAACACACCACTCTTGATCTTTTATTTTTATCCTTTTATTCAGATTACATATTTCTTACCAGACTATTGTTATTACAAATCCCACACAGCACCCTTCCCTGGTCTTAATCCATTTCACCATCTTCCTGAGCTTTATTATTGTTGTGGTTAACTTTATTTTCCCTCATACCACACCAAGTTTCTATCCCTTACTCTCACTATTTCTCCTCCATCTAACCTTGCATAAGCGCTCTTCTCTCTTAAGTTAGCTCACATTCTTTTTCCCTTCTAATAAGGGTCTTGTTTCTGGTTAAACTTTTATAAATAGTGTCTGGTTGGGTAGAATTTCATGGTTATTGCTCTACTTCCCAAAAGTAACTCCTATTTGTTCAATAGTTATGTGTACATGAAATCCCAAAGAATACTCTCCCCCACCTTACTCCATTTCACCTTTGCCCTGCCCATGACCAGTTGAGTAAGGAATTTTATTTCATTGATTTTTCTCCCCTTTTTTTTCATTCTTTATCCCCCCTCTCTCAACCTGGACTTTAATCCTTACTCCAATAGTTTGCTTCCCCCATGATCTCATAATCATTTTTATTTACTATAGACATCTCACATTCACTTTTTACTTTTCTACAATATTCTTATTCCAATTCAACATTTATTAAACTTCATTCAGCAGCCATTGCTATTGACCCTGCTGTGATTTTTATGCAATTTTTCTCCCATTGGTCCAGTTGCCTTTTCAATTTTACATCACACCTCATAGTATATACTTCCCTCTTCTTACCCCATTGTTCTCTTTGCCCTTTAGTGTTTTACTTATGTTATTATTTTTTCTCTCTTCTTTTCTTCCCCTCGGTTCTATCCCAACTCTTATCAATTCTCCCTCTTACCACATAACATTTTCCACTCTTTTAGTCATCTTGCATTCCCTTTGTCTTATCTTATAATGTCGGCAATCTAGTATGGAATTTCCTCAAAAAACTAAAACTGGAACTGCCTTTTGACCTAGCAATTCCACTTCTGGAATTATACCCTAAAAATCCTGAAACACCAGTTCAAAAGAACCTATGCACCCCAATGTTCATAGCAGCACAATTTACAGTAGCCAAGTGCTGGAAACAGCCTCAGTGCCCATCAGTAAATGAGTGGATAAAAAAATATGGTACATTTAAACAATGAAATACTTCACAGCACAAAGAAAGAAGGGACTACTACCCAGACACATTGAAATAAAGAACAAACTGACAATAACCAGAAGTGAGGGAGGTGGGGGATAGTGGGGAAAATAAAGGAAATGGTCATCGAGGAACATGTATAGAGGACTCATAGACAAAGCCAAAGGGGGGTGGGATTGAGTGTGGGAGGTGAGAGTTGGTGGGGAAGCAGAGAGCAATGGGGGAAAATGGAAACCACTACACCTGAACAACAATAAATTTTTTTTAAAAAATTTTAAACCCTCATACTATACACTTTCCTTTTCTTACTCCATTTTTCCTTCTTCCTTCCCTTTTTTATTTACAATGTAAATATTATTTTCTTTCTTCTTTACCTTGTTTCTATTCTCTACTCTCATTATTTCTCCTCCTGTTACACTCTCAAAATTATTCTTGTTTCAGTTATTCATCTCATTTTCACTTTTCCTTATAATAATCTTAATCTCTACACCTTTATTAACATTTGCTCATTCATTGTTTATGGTGTGTTCGTGAGTGGGGATTATTTTTGCAGGTGTGGGTTTTATTTCCTAAGTTGGTTTGTTTTGGTCTAGCAATACCTGTACTACAAAAAGTAGTGGGCAGTGTGACTCTTAGTCAGTCAGTCAGAGGGAAGATCCCACCAAAGATCTAACCAACAATTAAAACACAATCACAATAAGAGAGCCCACATAAACAGCATAAAATACATCCTAAGAATATCCAGCTCAGATAAAGGAGATGTACCACTGAGTCCCACAGCTCTCCTACCACAGAAAGCCACCCCACAAAGACATGGAATCAAAACAAATCAACCTAATATGCATAAACACATAAGAATAGTCACCTAAAATGGGAAGGCAAAGAAACAACCCCCAATTGAAAGGAAAAAAGGACTCTCCAGAAAAAAAAAAGTGCTAAATGAAATTGAGGCAAACAATCTATCAAACGTAGAGTTCAAAATAATGGTTATAAGGGTACTCAAGGATCTCAGTGAGAACTACAAGGAACTCTGTGGAAACTATAAGTAACTTACTGGGAAATATATCAGCATGAAAAGGACATACAAACTATGAATAAGAGCAAGGAGAAAATGAAGAATGCAATATCTGAAATTCAGAATAGACTAGAAGGAATTAAAAGCAGGTTAGGTGAAGCAGAGGACCATATCAGCAAATTGGAGAACAAGGTAGGAAAAAAAAACACCCAGACAATGCAATAAAAAGAAAAAAGACTAAAAAAGAATGAAGATAGGGGAGAGATCCAAGATGGCAGAGGAATGAGTGGAAGTTACACTAACCTCTTTGTAGGACCAATCAGGAATTACAACTACATTGTGGAGAAATCACCTGGAACAAACAACCAAACAATAGCAGGAGAGAAGCCTTATAAAAATGGACAGACAGAAGAAACAGCTTTAGCACAATGTGACTGGTAGGAAATGTGGTGAAGATGCAAGAGGGGTTGGCTCTATGCCCACGAGTGGCAGCTGAAGTACCTGATAGATATTTAAGCAGCCAGTTGGATCCCCCTGAGAAGTGTGGGGTCTAAACACTAATCTGGGAGCCCCATCCTAGGGCACCAGAGCCCAAAAAACACAGAGATAATATCCAGCTGCAAAAAGTAGCAGGGTTTCTCTCTGCCAGAAATGGACAGTGGCAGATGCAAAGGGAAGTTTAAAGTGCAAATGCATATATTTTCATTTCCAACCACCTTACCTGGGCTCCAGAAAAAAGCAGACAGAGTGACTAGGGATGCTTGAGGAGAGACTGGAGATGGAGGTTTTGGGGAGAGAACTGAGAAAGTAGTAAACTGGATCCTGGTGATGAGTCATCACCCATACTGCAGCAGCCATCTTGCTCAAGCAGACCACTCCCCTCCAAGTGGCAGCAGCCTGAGAGGAATCAATATCTCTGACCCCATGAGGGATTCTGAGCTGCCCTGTGGTGCTTAAGACTGATTGCTGAGTGCAGAGTGACTAAATTAACCATTTAAGGAGTTGGCCACAGAGAGTAGATCCCTGGTAATCTCAAACAGGCTGCCTAAGGCCAGACAGGGTCACCATCTGACATCACCAAAGGCAGATCCAGAAAGAAAAAAACAGTGGTAAATACCAGATGCTACTGAGACAAAATCCACCATGGTCTTCTCCATGATTTGTGGTATTTTCTTTCCTCCTTAACTTTTTAACATTCATTTCTTGTCCTTCAAGTTTCTGGATATTAAGTCACTAATTTTATATTATACATTATTCCAATTCACATATTTCACTCTTCCCTTCTCCTGCCCCATTTTACCTTCTTTTTCCTTTCATTATTTTCATTCAAAATTTTGTTTTTCCTCTTGCTATAACTTGTTTCCATTCCTCACTCTTACTATTTCTCCCCCATCCAGCCTCTCAAAACTAATTTTCTTGTCAATGATCATCTCACATGCTTTTTCCTACTCTTAAAATACCTCTCTTCTCTCTCCATCTTTAGCAGATTTTGTTTGTTGGTTGTAAATAGGGTAGTTGTTGTTACATTTTTTCAATTTTATATCTAGATATTCATTATTTTAGTATTTCAAATCTCAAATTTTACCATTCCCCTCTCCTATTCTTTTTTACATCTGAATTTTAATTTTTCCCAGTCTTAGCCTGTTCTTTTCTTTGTTCTTCTTTTATCCTGCCCTTTTTTCTTTTTCTTTTTCTTTTTGTCTCAAAATTTCATTATTCCCTGTCTTGGCCTGGTTTCCATTCCTCACTCTTAGTATTCCCTCTTCCTCTATCATCTCAAAATCACTTCCTTTTTCTCTAGACATCTCTTAAGCTTTTCTTTCTTTCATTTTCTCCTCTTATTACCATTTCACCTATATAAATTTTAGCTCAATTGTTGTTGATAGTGCTGTAGTGGATCTTTTTCTCTAATTTGGTTTCTATTTTTTATTATTTACTTTATTTTTTCTTTCTTTTTCACTTTATTTTATTTTCTTAATTTCTCTTTTAAGATAATAGGACACTCTTCCTTTCTCATACTGCATTCTGCCTTCTTTATTCCCTTTTTTATTTATGATGTAAATTTTGCTTTCTGTCTTTGCATTACTCCAATTCTTTATTCTTATTAGTGCTCCTCCCTCTACCCTCTCAAACTCATTTTGCTATCAATAGTTCATCTCATATTCACTCTCCTTTATTATAGTCATCATAATCTCTTTACAACCTTATTTATACTGGTTCATTAGCTGTTGATAGTGGGATTTCAGGTGGGAGTTATTTTTGCAGGTGTGAGTGTTTTTTCTGAGCTTTGTGGTTTTGTTCTGGCAGCACCTACACAACAGCATACATGATGTGGTGGGTGGAGTGATTCTCAGTCAACCAGCTGGAGGGAGGGACCCACCAAAGAATGACTGAACAACAATCAAAACAAATTACATGCAGAGAGCCAACATAAACAGCATAAAGGACATCCCAAAAGCATTAAGTTAAGATGATCAAGGAGACTACCCCACTGAATCTCACAGGTCTCTTACCATAGCAGTTCACACCACAAAGATGAGGAGTCAAAGCAGATCAATTTAAGAAGCAGAAGCAAACAAGAACAGTCTCCCTTAACATGGAGAGACAAAAAAACAACACCCAATCAAAAGGAAAGGAGGAATCCCCAGAAAGAGTGATAAAAGAATTAGAGGCAACTAAACTATCAGATGTTGAGTTCAATACAATGGTTATAAGGAAGCTCAATCAGCTCAATGAGAAGTATAAAACTACAAGGAAGCTGCAAGGAACTTACTGCAAACTACATCAGCATGAAAAAGGACATACAAACTATCAACAAAAGTCAGGACAAAATAAATAATACAATTTCTGAACTGAAGAACACTGTAGAAGGAAGGAAAATAGCTTTGATGAAGCAGAGGATCGAATGAGTGAGCTGGAGGACAAAATAGAAAAAAACTACCAGAAAGAGCAAGAAAAGTAAAAAAGACTCAAAAAGAATGAAGATGGGTTAAGAGAACTCTGGAACAACATGAAATATAATACTATCCATACAATAAGGATATCAGAAGGAGAAGAAGAGGAGCAAGGAATAGAAAACCTGTTTGAAAAGTAATGATGGAACACTTCCTTATTTTGATGAGAGAAAAAGTCACACAAGTCCAGGAAGCACAGAGGATCCCAATCCAGAGGAACCCAAAGAGGCCCACTCCAAGACACATCATAATTAAATTGGAAAAATTCAATGACAAAGAGAGAATCTTAAAGGCAGCAAGAGAGAAACAGGAATGACATACAAGGGAGCTCCAATTAGGCCAGCATGACTTCTTAACAGAAATACTATAAGACATAATGGAATGGCAAGAAATACTCCAATTAATGAAAAGCAAAAGCCAGCCAGCAACCAAGACTACTCTACCCAGCAAGGCTCTCAATTAAAATGAAAGGTGAAATAAGGAGTTCCCCAGACAAAAGAAGGCTAAAAGAATATACCTCAACCAAACCAACATTGTAACATATGCTAAAGGGACTGCTTTAAGATGAAGAAAAAGAGAGAGAGAGGAACAC
>NW_023397534.1:0-28258 GCF_004126475.2 Phyllostomus discolor
AAAACAGTAAACATCTTTATATTACTTTGAAATAAGACTGCTTTATATTTACATTCATAAAAGCATATAGTGGATATAAAATAGATGGATGATATATATATAATAGCTAGAAAGGTAGATAGATGATAGATAGGTAGATACACAGAGAGATAGAGACAGATAGACAGATGCATGCACACATGTAATACAGACCCTCCGACTCTCCTGACCTGAGCCCCACTTGTTGGATGAGGTCATCGAAAAGTCATGACCACTGGTTGACCCTTGGGCTAGAGCTGGTCAATCAGAGTCTCCTACCCCCATCAGCCCTTTGAAAGTGTGTTTTTCCAGTCATTCCACAGCAGGACCCAGGACCCAGGCTTGTAAAGTAGTTGAGACCATCTGGTTGGTATACACTGACTGACTGAGCCCAGTTCATTCCACCTCTCCTTTTGTTGCAGACTCTTTCCTCCCTTATCAGATTGAACATGCCCTTAGCCAGATTACACTGGGAATAGCTCTAGTTTTGGAGGGTGCAGCTTCTGAGTGAGAAAGTTTCTTAGTGGTGTAGAGGTATCTTCAGTACAGCGTGCTATTACAGCTTAATAGGAAATAATGGGGGCTCTTCTGCATTGTCCTCAGACTACATGTTCAAAGCACATGTTCCCATGCCATGTGTTGGGGCCCCAAGTTTCTCAACCAGGGCCCTGACTTTAACATAACCAATGTGCTTTGAATAAACATGCAGATGCTTCTGGACATCTGTGATTCTATCAGATTTTCAGTCCAATCCTCAGCAGTTTCTGCTTTTGACCAAAGAGATCCCTTGACTCTCTCTCACCATCAGCCTTTAACTGTTTTTTAACCTCCAATATTTTTTTCATCATCAGCCTTCAATGAGTTAATTCAAGTTAACAGTAACCACCCATATTTGCTATTTTGCTAGACCTTGTCACCCACCAATTATTTAAAATGCCCAAGTCATTGCACTTGCAATGATAAAGCCTTTTTCCCATCTACCCAGGTAGCACAAAAGGAGCCTTTAGCAGTTGGGATGCCATCTTATATCATGTTCTATTGGTGTCCCTCATACCATTTAGGATTGTGTCTTCTTTTTCTTCTATGCAATGAAGGACTAAGTTCAAAACCCTCATTTTGCCATCTGTTTTCTCAAATATCTCAGCACCATTTGCATTAGTTCAGGACCATCAAGTGGCAAACACCAAGACAGAATTAGACATTCAAGACATTTACTGCAAAAAGGAGCAAGAAGAGTAGCGTTGACACCCATCGCACTGTCTGACACCTGTGAAAGAAAAGAGGAGAGAAGAAGAGTTGGGGGAGAGATTCTTGGATGCAGCATGGTTCCAAGAAAGGCTTATCTAAGCTACAAAGGAGCCCTTGTGCCAGGTTCTCCTGTGGAAAAACTCCTGCATTTCTCTGTATTGTCTGCTTAAGTATCCATCTGTGCTCAGTCATTAGCTCAGAGGAGCCTGGGGGAAGCATAATCTTTTAGGAATGCAGTGATGGGTAAAGGTGCAGCAGCTGGAGCTTTCGGTCAAGTCACCACTGCAGATCTGAGTGGCACATTTCCACAGCTGTCACATATGTGCTTCCACATTGTGCATTTCATTTTACAAACTCCCCGTGAGTCCGTGTTAGAGGGTATTAAGTGACTTGTGTATTGAAACTGAAGCAGGAGATGCCAGTGAGGGCTCCAGGTCAGGAGAAAATGAAGTCATGCAGGGACTCAGTGGGATGTGCTGAGCAAGGAGAGGCAAATATTTACCTTACATCACAATATTTTCTAGAACCAACCTTGCCTATATCTGAAAGTCATACACCTGTTTAAAATGTTTCTCGAAGGAGCAATTTGTCAGCCTGAGATATTTTCTGTGAGAATTGGGAGAGAAAGACAGCACACAGCATGAACGTCTTTGAATTCAGTCTCCGTGTGAGAGAGAACACAGTCTGATCTATGCATTTTTCCCTTAGGAGTCATGGGGTGTTAGATCTTTTTCTCTTGCCTTTTGATTGTCTTATTTTACCCCCCTCCGATGTCTGCCATCTATTTTAACTCTCCTTTTGCTTCTTTTTTCCTTTGCATTTCCATTTACCCCCCCCCCCAAAATCCTACCTTCCTATTTTTTGACATGTCTTAGGTGTATTAGCAAGAACAGTGAAATACAGTAATACAGGCAAGAGACATAAGATTCAGGTACTTAGCAATATGCCTTCATGCTGATAAAGAAGCTAAGCCATGACTGAATAATGACCTGAGGGATTGAATCTATGTTCACATATTCAGTGTGTAAGTGGTTGTGGTGATCAATTTTTTGAGGTTAGTTTTTATATTCTATGATAAAATATATACTAGCACCAAGGTTGCATAATGCAAATATGTGTTTCTAGTTGTCACACTGAGATATGAAAATTGTTTTGCTGAGGGTAATGTCTGACTTTCAAGCAAAACAAACTTTAGGTTTTATCAATTTCTGGAATTAAGAAATACACATCATTAAAATCTTACTTATATAAGATTATATTTCAGTTGAGGGTGAAATTGTATCTCCCCAGAGAAAACAGAGAACTTTAGTGTATAAATTTTAAAATAAACTTTTTCTACACTAGAAAAATAGAATGAACTTCATTGGTAGAAGAAGGAAAAAGCAATAGCTGAAAGCTTAGTTATAAGACATAGCATGCTAGAGGCAACAGCTTATATTATAGAACCATAGAAAGTTAAAGTCAAGGGTGTATCATAGCCTATCTTCCCCTTCAAGTAAGTTTGTTCTGATCCGGATGTAAGAACAGACTGTACTGGTCTCTAGCTGGCAAATTCTGTCCAAAAGTGCAGTTGAGATATGGCTGAATGCAAAGGTTATTTGCTTAAAAGTAGCTTGAGTTCAGAGAAACGAAGGTACAGAAAACAGTGTTGAACACACTAAAGACACCTTTGGCATCAGTAGGGCAAGGATTGTAAGTGAAAACAGGCAAAATGACGGATCGGGATTGGTAAAGAGAGGCTGAATCTTTGAGGCCCGAAGGAAAGCTGACCAGAAAGTTTACTGTAGTTGTATTTTGTAGTTCATAAATAGGAAGCCTGAGGTGTTTCTGGAAGGAGGCAAAAGAGAGAGGTATTACTATCAAAGAATTTCTCTTTGAGCTGAAAACCTCTTGCCCTTGTTTGCTGTGGCAGCTACACATTAGCTGTGCTTTTCCTCTCACACATTCCCCTCATTAAAAGGAAGCTGCAGTGATGCTGGCTGCAGGCTTCTTTCTGGGGCCTCCTTAAACTAAGATAGTGCACACTAAACATACTTAGTGTGTGCCAGAATTGCTGGAGGGATGCAGAGCTTGACTCAATTGTTGCTGCTGGTATTTTTTGTCTTTAGTTCATTTAGGGTTCTGAGTAGATTTCTTATTGATTTTTTCTACTTTCTATGCCAATCAGTTTTTTTCAGATGAAGGAAAGACATCATTGATTCCTTGTATCTATTCTAGTTTAACTGTGTAAAAATTAACATACCAAAAATATAACTCATTTTTATTCTCCCATCAAATCTATTTTTTCATTAGTCTTTTCTGTCCCTGGAAAGGGTGCCACAGCTTTCCCAGTTGATCAAACCTTCATTTCCTATTTCCACATATATTGTCATCAGAAAATCCTGTGGCTCTACTGTCAAAATAAATTTAAAATCCTTACTTCTCCACTGTGATCCCGTTTCTACCATCATCTCTCTCTTATACTGCAGAAGTAGCATCCTAGCTTATCTTTGCACTTTGGGACTTCCCTTTTCTCAGCTTGTTCTTCTGCTACCTATTTGAAATACCAATCAGGTCACACCCCCCTTATTTAAATACCTCTAATAGTCTCCCACTATCTTTAGAATTATGACTTCTTTATTACAGTCAACATGAGGCTGCCTAGGATGTTTCTGTTTAAGCCTCTGACCTTCTTCTACTTTCTTTTTTTCACTAAGTTTCTTCTCTGATCTTTCAACACTTCCTGTTAAATTTTCAGTTTATTAATTATTTGGGAAACATTTATCATTGACTTTGCCTGGAATACTGTTGGCTTAGATCTTCTAATGGCTCATTCCTCCTCAGAAGGTCACATTCTTCCTATAGATCACTTGGAAAGACCTTCCTTGACAACCTCAACTAGAGTAAGTCCCACATAATTCATTTGCTGCATGTCCCTTTTTTAAATATTTTATTCTGTTCTTAATACTTAATATTATCTGAAATGCTAAGATTTTTATTTGCTTCTGAGTTTATCATTCATATGTCCATGTTGAAACTAATCCACTGAGACTGCCATGCTGGTTTCTCTTATATCAGTTATGGCCCTGGTACATTCAAAATGCGCAATTGAAAGAGAGTTTAGGTTTAGAGAAACCTGCAAATGATAGTGAAATGCAACAGGACTAGTCACACCTGGAGCACTTATCATCCCTGAATCTGAAGGTATGAAGAGTAGAATAGAAATGCTCATCATTATAGAAATGGTAGGCACTCAGAAAGGGCACATGGAAGGACTTGTGCTTTGAGTCAACAGACTCAGCAACTCAGCTGGACCTTTCGTTGAATAGAACAATAAACATCAGCTTTGCTTCTTCCTTTGATTCCTTCCTTCCTTCCTTCTCCCATAGTTCCTTTGATTCTGAGGAAAAAAAAATTAAACAATGTTTTTTTTTTAAACAACAAAAGCATCTTTCACTATCTCAATTTATTTTACAATGACCAGTCATTTCCATGAACAGCTTTTGCCAGAATATCAAACACTTTCTTTGTGCCCAAATTAATGGTTGCATGTCTGTTCTCATCCTCCACCCCTCAGCAGCATGTTACAGGATGAGCAGAAGCATGGAGACCTGGTAAAAATGCATTGAAATAATTTAGTCAGGAGTTGATAGTTGGTGTTGAGAAAACTGGACAGCCAACTGGACCACTATCATACACTACACACAAAAGTCAACTCAAAATGGATAAAAGATGGAGTGTAAGATCAGAAACCATAAAACTTACAGAAGAAATTACAGATGGCCAGCTCCTTGACACCTGACCTGGTGATGTATTTTTAGATTTGATGCTAATGCATCAAAAACAATACTATCCAAGTGAAACTACATCAAACTAAAAAGCTGTTACACAGCAAGAAAACTGTAAAAAAATAAAAAGGTAACCTACCAAATGAAAGAAAATATTTGCAAATAAAATATGTTACAAGGGATCATACCAAAATATGTAGAGAATTCACACAACTCAATAGCAAAACAAGCAAAAATAATTTGATTAGAAAATGGGTAGAGGATCTAAATAAACATTTTCCCAAGATACAGATGGCCCACAGGCACATGAAAAAACTCTATTTCACTAATCACCAGGAAAATGCAAATTAAAACCAAAATAAGAGAATTCCTCGCACCTGTAATAGTGGCTATTGTCAAAAAGACAAGATATAACCAGTGCTGGCAAGGATGTGGGAAGGGAATCCTTGTGCACTGTTTGTGGGACTATAAACAGCCACTCTGGAAAACAGTATGGAGGTACCCCCAAATATTAAAAAATGGGACTACCACACTATTCAGTAATTTTGCATCTGGGTATTATCTGAAGGAATTAAACACACTGACTTAAAATATCTGCATTGTTGTTTATTGCAGCATTATTTTACAATAGCTAAGACATGGAAGCAACCTATGTTCATCAATTCATAAATGCATTTATTTAATTTAAGATTATTTATTTTAGCATAATGTCCACAAGTTCTATCCATGTTGTCACAAATGACAAGATTTCATTATTTTGAAATCATTATAAAAGTTGGACAGAGAAAGACAAATGCCATATTATCTCACTTACATGTGAAATCTAAACAAAATACACAACACTCAATAGATACAGAGGAAAGATTTGCAGTTGTCAGAGGTGGAGGGTGAGGTAGGTCAAAATGGGTGAAGGTGGTCAAAAATACAAACATCCAACTTTAAAATAAACACATCCTAGTAATGCAAAATATAGCGTTGTGATTATAATTAATGATAATCTATTGTATATTTAAAAGTTTTCCCCTGGCTGGTGTGGCTCAGTGGATTGAGTGATGGCTTGTGAACCAAAGGGTCACTGGTTTGATTCCTAGTCAGGGCACATGCCTGTGTTGTGGGCCAGGTCCCCAGTAGGAGGCACATGAAAAGCAACCATACATTGATGTTTCTTTCCCTTTCTCCCTCCCTTTCCCTCTTTCTAAAAATAAATAAAGTCTTTAAAAAAATTTTTTAAAGTTGTTAAGAGAGTAAATCTTAAAAGTTCTCATTACAACAAAAAATTATAACTATATATGGTAATGCATGTTTAATCATTTATATATATAATCATTACATATATATGATTATATATGTATAAAATACATATATATAAAAATAATTATATTGTACAACTGAAACTAATGTAATGTCATATGAAATAAAACACAACTAATTTTTTATAGGTTTTGTATCTAGATATTTTACTGAATTTGTTGGTTACTTCTAGCAGTTTTTAAGTGGATTCTTTATTGTTTTCACGCTCACTAGTGATATCACTAGTAAATCATATCACTAGTAAAGAGAATTAATTTTATTTATTTATTTCTTATTTAGATATTTGGTATTTCTTTTTCTTACCTGATTGCTCTGGCTAGGATTTTAGGTACTATATTGAGCAAAAACGATGAAAAAAAGTAACATCTTCGTCTTGGCCCTGATCATTGAAAAAAAGACTTCTGACTTTTCACTGTTGATTGTGATGTTACTTCTGAGCTTAATTTATATGGCCTCTATTATGAGAACTACATTTTTTCTATACCTGATTTGTGAAAGTTTTTTTTGTTGTGAAAAACCCCTGTATTTTGTCAAATGCTTTTTCTGCTTTTGTGGAGATGATCATATAATTTTTAGTCTTTATTCTGTTAATGCAATGCATCACATTTATTGATTTACATGTATTAAATTGTCATCAGTAAAGACTGAGGCTCTCTACCACTAACTGTCTATAATGATTTATCTCAGGAGACACATATTATTTTATAATGAATTTCAAGTTAAGGAAATCA
Source organism: Phyllostomus discolor (assembly GCF_004126475.2). Classification (NCBI taxonomy): domain Eukaryota; kingdom Metazoa; phylum Chordata; class Mammalia; order Chiroptera; family Phyllostomidae; genus Phyllostomus; species Phyllostomus discolor. The sequence goes on from NW_023397534.1 coordinate 7,076, forward strand.
ACTTAATTGTGTATAGAATACCTCCCATTCTGGGGGAAAATATCTTAGAAAATCCTCTCATTTGTGTCTCTGTCATGTTGTTTACATATGTTATAACCAATAATTTACTAATTTTTAAGTTTAATTCAATTTAGCACTTATTTCCAAGTTATCTGTGATGACTTTTACGACCCTCCCCTATAGATCATATTAAAAATGTGAGCTTGTATTGGTAATTTCTCCTATACTGCTAAAAAATGATATTTGCTATTTCATATAAAAGCATTATTTTTTATGATGTTTAGGAATGGTGTAGTTTGAGATAATTTGAAACTCAGGCTAGTGTAAAATGTTGATGTAATGATTGAGTTTTAAAATTAAATAAATATAAAAATAGAAGCTAAACTTGGCTTTATTAACTAAATGGTTGTTTATTTTCTCTTCCTAGGTTTCTTTAATAAAAACAATATACTTAAATGAACAAATTAAATTAAAGTCAAGTATTAATTTTTCAATTATTAAATTAAGTAAAAACCTATCATAAGGACTCAGATAATGTTATAATAATTATTAGTAAAATAATTAATCATCTATTTTATTGCCTTAAACTAATTAATTACATTTTAATTTAAAAAATCAGAATTTAAGGGTATAATGATAACTGATGTAAGAACCAAATATAAATCAATTTGAGATGTTTCAGAATTACTAAGGAATTATATATCATATTAAAGAATAGTTTAAAGACTTCAGCTTATCTAGCCTACTTTGTTAAAATTCGAATTTTCACTATTTAATTACATAATTATAGTTACTCCACTACTTACTTGATTCCCTCATGTAAGCTATTGTTTCCTATTAATTTTAATCTCTTCTTCCTTGGCCATGTGTCTCTTATTATTAGAGGCAAAAAGATTCAGCTGTTTTCATTCTGATTGCTTTGCAGCTATTAATGTATAAAGACTTGAACAATTCTGCCCCCTTTCAAGATACTTCCAATAACCTAAGTGATCACTACTTTATCTAAACCCCACAATAATTATAGCTAATATTAAAAAATTGAATATTTAATCATTCAATAATAACTTCATGTAAAATAGCTTTATCTCTCCTTATGTAGATATACATTTCTTCAGTTCTCACCAAGTCAGATACTTCTACCAAAGTGTGTAAAACATTGTTATTTATAGTATGATCATTGTATATGTGATTAGAATGGCAATACGTTAACTATACTGTAATTTTAAGCTTTTGCTATCTAGTTTTATAGAGTTAGAAAGTAAAAAAAATCCTCACTACTAAGGTCACATAACTATATTATCAAACTATTATTTTTACTAAAATCAAAGTGTGGAATGAAACTTTACAAACCAGGACTTCCTAACTGGGAGATAAAGAAATGAGATAACATTTCACAATACAGACTAAGTTCCTAGAGAAAAATATCTGAGACAAAAACTTGTGAAGTCCTAGAGGAGAACATAGGCAGAAAAATCTCAGATATTCCACATAGCAATATTTTCACCAATATGTCCCCTAGACCAAGGGATATAAAGGAAAGAATAAACAAATGAGATGCATCAAAATAAAAAGCTTCTATATAGCTAAAGAAAACATCAGCAAAATGAAAAGGGAACCAAACATAGAGGAAAACATATTTGCCAATAATACCTCAGACAAGGGTTTGATCTCCAAAACATATATAGAACTCACATAACTCACTCCAGGAAGATAGGCAATCCAATTAAAAAACTAGCAAAGGTCCTGAACAGACAGTTCTCCAAAGCGAATATACAGAAGGCCCAGAAATATGAAAGGATGCTCAAGATCATTAGCCAATCAGAGAGATGTAAAGTAAAACCACAGTGAGATACCACTTTGCACTTGTCATAATGGCCATCATAAACAAATCATCAAACAACAAGTCTTGGCAAGGTAGCAGAGAAAAGGGAACCCTAGTACACTGTTGGTGGGAATGCAGACCGGTGCAGTCACTGTGTGAAACAGTATGACATTTCCTCAAAAAACTAAAAAATGGAACTGCTTTTTGACCTAGCAATTCCACTGCTGGGATTACACCCTGAGAATCCTGAACCACCAATTCAAAAGAACATATGCACCCCAGTGTTCATAGCAGCATTATTTACAATACCCAAGGCTGGAAACAGCCTAAGTGCCCATCAGTAAATTAATGGATCTTGAACAACAATACAAAAATAAATAAATATTAAAAAAAACAGAAGAAAATTGGGACAAAATCTCAGTAAAAGCTAGGTTGAATAAACATGGGAAATATCATCAATGGGACATTTAGAAGCCATTACATGCTATTGAAATGACAAAAGAAAAAAAAACCTGTGGTACATCTACACAGTGGAATACTACACAGCAAAAAAAAAGAAGAACTCTTACCCTCTTACACGATAACATGGATGGAACTGGAGGGTATTATGCTAAGTGAAATAAGCCAAGCAGGGGAAGAAAAAGAGCATATGATTTCACCTATTACTGGAACCTAATCAACAAAACAAAGAAGCAAGCAAAATAGAACCAGAGACATGGAAATAAAGAACAAACCGACAGTGACCAGAGGGAAGAGGGGAGGGGGATAATGGGGAACGAAGGGGAAAGGTCAAGTCAAGGAACATGTATAAAGGAACCGTGGACAAAGACAACTGGGGGAAGACTGAATGTGGAAGGTAGGGGGTGGGAAGGGCAGATGAGAGTAATGGGGAATGAATGGGGACAAGTCTAATTGAACAACAATAAAAAAAATTTTAAAAGACAAAAAAAGCTTGTGAGCTAACTCTTCATTATAAATGAAATTCCTGAGAACCAACAGTCAAAGCAAGAGGGAAGTGAGACAGCAATATAGGAAGAGCAAATACAGGAGAGCCACGGAGCTCATCACAGGCTTGCAACAAATAGACTGGGGCTGTCTAAGGGAAGGGAGGGAGAAAGAGAGGAAGAGAAACATCAATGTGTGGTTGCCTCTTGCATGCCCCCTCCTGGGGACCTGGACCACAACCCAAGCATGTGTCCTGGCTGGGAATTGAATCAGTGACCCTTTGGTTCATAGGCTGATGCTCAGTCCACCGAGCCACACCAGCCAGGGCAAACGGCTTATTAATTTACCTTATTTTCACAAACATAGCAATTAGCTAATTCAAAATTTTCTCGTTTTTCACTTTCTTCATGCTAAAGATGATGATGATTTTTAAAATGGCCTAAAGTTAAGAAGCTGTAAGAGAAAGCAATGAATAAAAAATCATGAATATTTTACAAGCCAAATAATGTATCATTAGAGAATTTTCATTTATATCATGAAGAAACATTGGCAAAATTCTTTGGTTTTTTAGTGTGGGATTAAGCATTTAGTTAAGCATTTAGTGTTTTTTTTTCCTAAATCCAGAACCTCCTTTTTCTTAATTTTCTTAAATGAAATGTAATTAAGTTACTGCTTCTTTAATAACTTTTTCAGAGGATTCTGTTATGGTTCGTTTTTTTGTGTCTAGTTGACCAGGACAAAAGCTGCCCAGATATTTAGCTAAACATTATTCCTAGTGTATCTGTGAGAGTGTTTTCAGATGAGATTAATATTTCTATTGGTAGAACTGAGTAAAGTGGATTGCCCTTCGCAATGTGGATGGGCATTGCCTAAACTGTTGAGGGCTTTGGTACACGAAAAGAATAAAGGAAGGAATTGTCTTACTGTTTGAACTTGGATATTCTCTTGCACATGGACTGGGAAATACACCTCGTTCCTCTGGTTCATGCGCCTTTGGACTCTGCCTGGGACTTCACTGCCTTCACTTGTTTTCAGGTCTTCAGGCTTTGAACAAGAATGAAACTATCCACTTTCTTTTTTTCTTCTTTTTATTTTATTTTCATTTAATTTTTAACTAGATCTTTTCCAACACCATTTAGTCCCCTTATACCCTGCCCCCCAGCAATCACCACTGTTGTCCATGTCCATGAGTTCTTTTTCTTTTTTTGCTCAATCCCTCTACCAACCACTTTCTTAAAACTCTGGATTGCAGCCTCCATATTCATATGAGCCAATTCCTTATGAAAAAATACTCTCTATTAATCGATAGTACATGATGGAAAATATTATATACATATCATATATGTGATATACATATACACATGAAGTCTGTTCAAAAAATATAAATCCATGTACATGAAAAAGAGACATTTATTGAAGATACAAGAATCATGCATAGGACAATGATGCTTCAGTCTCCTTCGAAGTAGACACTTGAGACTCACACAGTTCTTCCAATTGCCATCAGCTTCCCCATTACATTTTCCTGAATCTCATCAATGGTCTGAAATATCTCCCCTTTCAAAGGTGATTTTAGTTTTGGGAAAAGCCAGAAGTCACAGCATTCAAGATCTGTGCTGTAGGGCGACTGAGTCACTTGGGTGATTTGATTTTTCACCAAAAAACTCTGCATGAAACTTGATTCCTGAGCAGGAGCATTGTTGTGATGAAGTTGCCAAAAACCAGTTACCCATAACTTTGGCCTTCTGAATCATCCAAATAGTTTCCACAGAGGAATGTTCAAGCTTAATGGAAAATTTGGTGCAGATCCATTGTTTTGCTCCCTCAGTCATTTTGAATGTGACGGCCACACAGTACACATGCTCACTCAATGGCATCTACTGCCCTCACTGACTAGTTCAGTGAAGTCATTGTTGTTCACTCAGGTGCATTCCAGTCTACTCTCCTTGGCTCCTAGGTCACACTGAGGTCACTCACACTCTTCTCATTATATTAATAATGGTTGGACTTTTTCTGGACAGATCTCATATATCCTGGTGATTCTATTTCTCTGAAGAACATTGGTGAATACAGCTTTGGTACTGAGGTAGTTTTAGAGGAATATAATTCTAAGGATGAGTATTCTGAATTAGTACTGGCTCCTGAGTTTTGGAATTCATAATCTGATTAAATTTAAAGATGCTTATGATTCTATTTAATATTTCCATTCATACAAATGCACAGATAAAACATTTCCAAGAAATATCAATAATCTATCGACTATCATCAATGATGGAATCTTTATTGCCATATGACTACTAAAATGTCCAGTTCCAGAATCCTGATGTTAAAGTTTGCTGCCTTGGACTATTTTGGCAGCAGCTGTCTAAGGTGAAGTTTCCTGGAAGCCGGACTTGCGAAAGGAGTTCTTGGAGGGAGTGATTTGTTGAGGAAATTTTCTCATAAGAAGGGGGTTGAGGGAAGCAGAGAAGGACAAGGGAAGAAAGCTCAGGAAGTGATCTTGACTAGCTTTGGCATTCGTTCATGCAAAGCTTTGCTTTACAAACTGTCCCCCAGAGTTAGCGTCACCTTAAAGTTAGAGAGCTGAACATATTTTTTTACCACTCCTTCAGTTTGGTCATTTTTAGCACTTCAATCACTTCTGGCAGATTTCACAAATACTCAGACACAGAGAATACCATTAAAAGGAGACATTGTTAGTTGCCATTGCCACTTCATGGCAAAAGCCATCATTCCTCATTTTAATAACACATCAGTTTTCCTTTTGCGATGAAAGGAAATTTGTTTTCATCTGGCAGAGATGGCTTATACCTTATACTTGTTGTCTTAAACATATAAATTCTCCAACTCTCTGCTATAATTTAATGTATAAGAACCATAAACATTTTCCAGTTTCAAAAGTCATTATATTGGTTCACTGAATCCATGGCAAGTACTTAATATTAGATAAGGAAAGTATGAAGGAAAAGGTACAACACTTACATGGTAAAACACATGTATACCAGTGAATTGGAAATTAATCCCACAAAAATTTCAGTAGCTACCAAAGAAAAAGTAATAACTGTGGCTAATTTGGGGAAGAAACCAAAATTGAAGGTAGCCGTCAAAGGAAAATTTAGCTTTATATGTAATATCCTAGGAATTTGCTTTTTAAGAGAATAACATTCATGTATGATTTATATATTCAAAATTAATTTTTAAATAAGAGAAAATTTAAGTGAATTGCCCAAGGTGAAAGAGCTAATTATTGCCCAAGTCAAGATAAAACCCTAGGAATTCTGACACTTATGATATTCACTAATTTTCTTATGCTACATTTCAGCAAATGACCAATTTTCATTAAGCATTTTAATGAGAAAAAAATTAAATATTAATTACATCCAAGTTAAACTGGGGTGAAGACACAGCCTTCCATCTATGCCATGTTTTGTATTAATTAAATGATTTTGCTAGGATTAAAATTGGTTTTTGGAAGAAGGTTAATGAGGCATCCCCACAAATTTCTAAGCGTAGGAAGGTAAATTCAATCTTTCTGTAGCTTAGAGGTTTGCAAACAATAATATCCATGAAATCATTGAAGCATTTATTAAAACAAGAGGCTCCCAACTCCAATCCAAAAGAAGTCTGAAGTGGTTAAACTAGGCATTTCCAAGGAGGCCACAAGATGATTAAGTCATCCAGGGAATTGTTAACTGGCTTACTAAGGACCCTCCTCCAGGCACAAAACTCCTAATTGCTGCCCCCTGAATGAAAGGGAAAATATCTTCCTGGTAGAAACTGAACTATATTAAAGAAGGCTAGAAAGAAAAAAAGATAATAAAATATCTCAAGAATGGGGGAGTCTTAGTGATACAAAAATATATTTTTTTTTAGAAATTAGTACCTAAATAATGCAGCATGTTCCCTTTTAATACAATCAACATTATATTGGGACATTATCACACAGTCAGGCTGAGAAAAGAAAATACTTTGCATAGGTACTGAGGCAGAAACAGCTTTTCTTCTAAGAGGAGACATAAGCAAGGCTAGAAAGAACTGGGTGACGGGTTGGAGTAGAGTGATCAGAAAGCAGACGGAGAATATTTTTTCCCTGCTGTCAACAGACTCTCGGAGACTGTTGTTGAATAGAGGTTGAGTTTTACTGCAAGTATTTCATCCAAATTAGTTGGTGGAGACAAGCAGTTCTGCGAATTACTTATAAGATACAGTGTAAGTATTTAGAGGGTCGGTGCCTGGACTTGCTTTAGGCAAACAAGGAAGTCATCAGCAAACGTTTTATCTAAGTCGAACAGTGATTCTTTGCAGGAAAAAAAAAATGTAAAGAAAAGAGGAGTGTGGGGTGGGGGCAGATTTGGTGACCTTATCTGTTTTACAGGAGCACAGCGCTCAGGGACAGTTCGATATTGATTGTCACTTCTGTTTTAGTCAATTTTAAGTCAAGTCAAGATATTTGTTCTTTTTTTAAACAAATATTACCCCAATACATTTAATAATAAAGTACTTGTTGTTGACTTAGAATCTGATACTTCGAACTTGCTATAAAGCTTCTCATGCATTTCATTGAAGTCATTTTTTTTTTACATATCAACTGTGGGTGGTCGAATCTTCATGAAAATGGTGGGAGGTGAACAGATTCTCAAAGACAAAGTTGAGATTTAACACTGATTTGAGGATTCAAAACATTTTTGTATTGAATTTTATGACTTTATGTGCACATCTTATCAAAAGCTTTCAAACTATTGTTTTTCTGGCTTGAATTCTTCTCATTATTTATTGTTTTAAAAACCCATCTCAATGTTGTATGGCTTAAAATAACAATTATTTTGTCACAAATCTTCAATTTGAATATAACATGGGGGAAAGACTTGTCGGTTTTATACAAAATGACCTGAGGCAGTTTGGTCCAAGGTAGTTTGCTTTCAGGGCTGGCAAAAGTTGGTGTCGGCTATTATGAAGCATATTAGATGAGGTCTAAGGTCTGGGGTTTTAGCTTTGACTTCCATTCATGTACCTTAGACTTCTTAGGAGTAACTGGTGGCTGTATTCCAAAGTCAATTACCTTGATATATGTATGCCAGTGTGAATTTACACACACACATATAGAGAGTCTGGAGACATAGCGCCTACTTGAGTGTGGTGGTCAGTAGGGTAATAATATGGGTGTGATAATTTATAGTTTTAATTTGAACATTTCACCAAAAATGTCACATGGTTCCCTGAGTGTGATATTGTTATGTTACAGAATTGCATGCTTATGATTTTGTAATAAAAGATCCTTATGTGTGTGTGTATAAAAGTATATATATATATATATATGAGTATATATCTATATCTATTCATCTATCTATAGATATAGATAGATGGATAGATAGATAGATAGATAGATAGATGGATGGATGAATGATATATATATATAGAGAGAGAGAGAAACAGGCAGGAACTCTATTGACTGTAACAACCTAGCCTAGGAAGTTATATAACTTTACTTACATCATACTCTTGCTGTGATAATCAAAAGTAATACAAAAGTCAAACTCAGCCCAGGTTCAAGGGGAACCTCTTGACTGATAAGTGATGAGTTTACAAAAGATCATACAAAACTGGAAATTTTTTACTGATTTGATAAAGTATAAAGTAAACATATATCATTGTGCTTCAAAAATACAATAGGAGAAATATGATCAAGAAATTAGAAATCCCACAATCAAAATAAACTTAGATATAAAAACCAAAAGTAGATGTGAGAACACCTTTATAAATATATATTTCCTAGTGTGTAATTTATTTTACTACTCAAGAATAATATTGATAAATTACCAGTGTTTAATTGTTCAATCTATATAGCCCATACCATTTTCATTAATTTCGAGTAACATGCAAGACATGGTTTGTTGTCCCAAAACACATAAAGTTACTAAAAAGATATAAAAAGCTACAGGGATCCACATATCACTGAGCATTGTGGTTGGAAGATGGTTACTGAAACAATTTCAATAATTTCAAGTCAGTAATTTGCATGAAGAAGGTAATCATTGAATACCTCTATTACTGTATCTATCTTAAAATTCCATTTCAACACGGATAAAACAAATTTCTGTTATCATTATCTTTAGGGAACAGAAGCAAAATGTTTCCCAAATTCAGTTGGAGCTTTTACTTACTTTCTACTTATCTCATCATCTTCTCTACAATTTCATAAGCTGAAAAATGAAACCCTCCCAGAAATAAAACACAGCTGTGGTGATTACATACAGAGGTTCAAAATAGATATTACCACATTATTTTACTGTAAAGGCTTAGTAATGTTTCCAAAAAGCCATGAGGAGGGAAAGAGAAAAGAAAACTAGTAGTGTTAAAGTGAAAAAACTGAATTACAGAATATATTTTACAAAAATGGTTGGTATATGTTCATTAATTAAATAGCATGTTAATAATGTGTATCTGGCTCTATATTATGTTAAAGATAAGAATAATGAGTTAGTGAATTTTACTGAGATAATTATTGATTAGACTGGTCATTTATAACATTAATTTATCCCTGAGCACTTATTATGTGCAAGTCAGGGTTGAGATGACTCTTCTGAAAAAAAATATACAAAAAGGTGTTTTTAGAACACTACAGATGTATTTTAATGACAACAAAGAGGGCATTTAATGGCACATAAGTGCTTACAAACCTTCAACAGAAAACATTTTCCTAGGTTTTATAAACAGTTTTAGAACAGAAAATGAAGGCAACTTTTCTATTTATCAAATTAGTATAACCAAGATATCAAAACTTGCTAAAAGTAAAGATGAAAAATGGATACTGCAGACCAATATAATGCATAAGATAAATGGTATTTCTTCTCTCAAACTTTATAGACAATTATTTGTTACTTTCAATAATCCATATATTTATAATTTGAAAGAAATGAAAAGTTACTTGCAAACTGAAAATAAATCAGAACTGGAATAGTAGAATTTGGAGGGCTTCAAGGGAATAGTGACTGTTAAGACAACTGGTAATTTCACAAGGCAGTTATGGACACATTAGGAATACATCCTTATTAATACTCATCTATAAATCTTTGTTATTTTTTCAACATTTAAACTTGGTAATAATTTTATTCTGTTTCAGTAATAGTTTCTCAAATTTGAAATTTAAAATAATTATAAAATGTGGTTGTATCGTTCTTAACTTGATTTGTAATAAATCAATAAAATGTTTTTACTAAGGCTAGGAAATTAAAAAGTAGCCTAAATTCACTTAAAGACCATTAATTTAAAATTATAAGTGCTATATAACAAAACTAAATCTATGGTGCTGCCAATAATTGATATACAAAATAAAACTAGAATTAATTATTTGGCTACAAATGACTGATGAATAATTATACTAAATTTTTTTATAAATTAGTAAACTTACACTATTTGAAAATATGTCCCTTATGCTAAAAATAAGAAATAGGAATGATAAATTAATACAAACTTACATTAAATTAATTGTTCTTATATAAACAATGGAAGGGGATGAAGCTTTAAAAGAAGATAGGGGACTTCTGGCCAAGATGGAGGTGTAGGTAGACACACTGTGCCTCCTCGCACAACCAAAAGGACAACAAAAATTTAGAAACAAAAAAATAACCAGTACTAACAGAAAATTGAACTTTATGGAAGTCTGACAACCAAGGAGTTAAAGAAGAAACATTCACCCAGACCGGTAGGAGGGACGGAGTCGAGCAGCCAGGTAGAGAGGACTCTCGGCAAAGCGGCAGCTGGAGGAGCCCTGGCAGGAGTGCAAGGCAGCAGCAGGTGGACCCAGCGAGGTGACCGATTGTGGAGGGGCTTGGTGCACAAGGAGGCTGGTGGATCGGGAGGTCCCACATTCCCACACAGATAAACCAGGTGAAACTGGGGAATGAGACAGACCTTGCAACCCAGGACCCCAGCACTGGGAAGTAAAGCCTCAAAACACCGATTGAAAACACCTGAGGGAGCTGAGGTTCCAGGAGAGACTCCAAGCCTCACAGGAGAGTTCATTGGAGAGACCTATGGAGTCCTAGAACATACACAAGCCCACTCACCTGGGAATCAGCACCAGAAGGGCCCAGTTTGCTTGGGGGAAGCAGTGGAAGTGACTGAAATCTGGCAGAGAGTGGAGCAAGTGCCATTGTTCCCCCTCAGACCCCTCCCTCACATACTGCATCATAACCCAGCGATGTGGGCTGCCCTGCCCAGGTGAACACCTAAGGCTCCGCCTCTCATACATAACAGGTGCGTCAAGACAAAAAAAATGACCTAAATTAAAGAACAGATCAAAGAGTCAGAAATAATACAGCTAAGTGATGAAGAGGTAGCTAACCTATCAGATACACAATTCAAAACACTGGTAATCAGGATACTCACAGAACTGACTGAATTTGGTCACAAATTAGATGAACAAATGAAGGCTATTTTAAGTGAAATGAAGGAAAATGCACAGGGAACCAATAGCGATGGTAAAGAAACTGGGGCTCAAATCAATGGAGTGGACCAGAAGGAAGAAAGAAAGAAACAAACAGAACAGAATGAAGAAACAAGAATTCAAAAAAATAAGGAGAGCCTTAGGAACCTCCAGGACATCTTTAAACATTCCAACATCCAAATTATAGGGTTACCAGAAGGAGAAGAAGAACAACAACAAGTGGAAAATGTATTTGAGCAAATAATAAAGGAGAATTTCCCCCAATCTGACAAAGGAAATAGATTTCCGGGAAGTCCAGGACACTCAGAAAGTCCCATAGAAGGTGGGCCCAAGGAGGAACACACTAAGGTACATCATAATTACATTAAAAGATTAAAGATTAAAATGAAGGAGAGAATCCTAGAAGAAGCAAAAGGAAAGGAGGCAGTAACCTACAAAGGAGCTCGCATCAGACTGTCAGCTGATTTCTCAAAAGAGACCTTGCAGGCAAGAAGGGGCTGGAAAAAAGTATTCCAAGTCATGAAAGGCAAGGACCTACATCCAAGATTGCTCTATCCAGCAAAGCTCTCATTTAGAATGGAAGGGCAGATAAAGTGCTTCTCAGATAAGGTCAAGTTAAAGGAGCTCATCATCACCAAGCCCTTATTATATGGAATGTTAAAGGGACTTATCTATGAAAAAGATGATAAAAAACATGTATAGTAAAATGACAGAAAACTCACAATTATGAACAACCACACCTAAAACAAAAAACAAAAACGAAAACAAACTAAGCAAGCAACTAGAATAGGTACAGAACCACAGAAATGGAGATTACATGGAGAGTTAGCAACAGGGGAGTGGGAGGAGGAGAGAGGGGGAAAAGGTACAGAGAATAAGTAGAATAGATGGTAGGTAGAAAATAGACAGGGGGAGGGCAAGAATAGTACGGGAAATATAGAAGCTAAAGAACTTATAATTATGACACATAGACATGAACTAAAGGGGGAAATGTGGGTGGGAGAGGGTGTACAAGGTGGAGGGAGTGAAGGGGGGAAAATGGGACAACTGTGATAACATAATAAACTATATTAAAAATAAAAAAAAGAGGATAGGATTTTAAAGGTCATATATGCACTAGTGTGCATTCATGAATTTCAGCATTGATATATATAGAGAATTTTGATCTATTTTTCTAATACTTGTATTCATAACACCTTGAATCATGTGACAATAGGATCATGAAACAATGTCTTTAAATAATAGCTTACAACGTTTTTTCAACAAATGTGGTCACTTATAGTTCAGCAAATAGACAAAAATAAGACACATGAACTCTTTAGGGGAGCAGAAAAATAAACATTTTAGCCCTGGCTGGTGTAGCTCAGTGGATTGAGTGTGGGCTGCAAACCAAAGTGTCACAGGTTCGATTCCCAATCAGGGTACATGCCTGGGTTGCTGGCCATGACCCCCAGCACATTGATGTTTCTCTCTCTCTCTCTCTCTCTCTGTCTCTCTCTCTCTCTGTCTCTCCCTTCCTTCCCTCTCTAAAAATAAATAAATAAAATCTAAAAAAAAAGAAAAACACTTTAAAACATAATAATAAATACTATTTCTGGTCATCCTGGAATAACTGGTATCAGACACACCCCATGTAAACACTTGTAACATTGACCAAAACACACAACACAACTATTTCCAGCCACTGGACAATGCTCTGAAGAATAAATGCAGGAAATATTCTGTGTGAATCAGAACAAGTATTTAAAGAGAAAATGGCCATTTAGCCATTATTTTCCAAATAATAAAAGATGCAAACCACAGATCCAAGAGGCTCATTATAGTCCATAATGGATAAGCATGTAAATAACACCTTGACACACAATTAAATTGTTAATAAAGAAAAATAAAGGAATAATTCTAAGAAATCTTTTTCAAAAAATATAGTCAATGGAAAACAATGCTATGAACAATAAGTCTCACCTCACAAAAGGCAGTAAAGGCCAGATAATAATAAAAATATCTTTTAGGTGCCAAAAGAGGGAGCAACGTAGAAGTCCATATTCAGGAAAATCCCATTCACAACCTAAATAGAAATAAATATATAATTTGGACAAAAGTTGAGGCACTAGCTACATTTTTTAAAGTACAGAAAATTTTTTAGGTCTAGAAGTTAAAGAAAAATTATCAAGGTGAAAATTGAGACTGCAAGAAAAAGATAAAGAAAGCCTAAAATGGTAATTATGTGGGTAAAGTAGTATTAAATATTTATAAAAGTAATAATGATGCACCCTGGTAAATATAATACCATAGAAGTAAAATATGTAAAAATAATACACACCAATGTGCACTTGAAACCTTTATGATCCTATTAACCAATGCCAGCCCAATAAATTCAATTTAAAAAATAATAGCTCAGAACGGGGAAGGAGGGGGCAGTGAAATGGCATTCGTGATTTTGCAAGCTAAAAGTGTGCAAATTGATTTTAAGGATCAATGGGAAAAACTGCAATTGTTCTGTGACCTTTAAATATTTTTAAAACATTAACACTTCTCAGTGTTATAAATATATGATAATTAAAAATTTAAAATATTTATTTATGACTTTGTGATGCAAAAAATGACTTTTGTAAAAAAAAGTATAAACCTGATTTGAACAACTGCACAAATTCATGCTGTCTTGTTATATGCCTTAGCATATGGAATGAGCTGCTTTCTATGTCTTGGTGAATTGTTGTAATGCTTCCTAAGCATGAATCAGTACCCTACATTTTACAAAGTTTTTGCCAGAATCACTTACTGGGACATGTTTTTCCTTTTCAAGTGAACACTGTCCTCATTTAGGTCAATAATTTATCTTCACCAAGTTTCTCTGTATGCACTTTGAGCATGTCGCCAACAAGGATAATGTCAACATGCCCATGGTCAGCTATTTCTTCTGTTACTGCATGTGTTTTATTCAAAAAAAAATTTATTGTTGTTTAAGTACATTTGTCTCCATTTTCCCCCATGACTCTACCCCCAATTTACCCCCACTTCCCACCTTCAATCCTCTCCCTTTTGGCTTTGTCCCTGGGTCCTTTATACATGTTCCTTGACTTGACCCTTTCCCTTATTTCCCCCATTATTCCTCCCCCCCACCACTGTTACACTCAGTTTGCTCTTTACTTCAATGTTTCTGGCTATATTTCTGCTTGCTTGCTTGTTTTGTTGATTAGGTTCCACTGATAGGTGAGATCAAATGGTATTTGTCTTTCACAGACTTGCTTATTTCACTTAGCATAATGCTCTCCCTGTCTATTTATGCTGTCACAAAGGGTAGGAGCTCCTTCTTTCTTTCTGCTGCATAGTATTCCATCTTTTAAATGTACGATAGTTTTTTGATCCACTCATTTACTGATAGGCACTTAGGTTGCTTCTAGCACTTAGCTATTGTAAATTGCGCTGCTGTGAACATTAGAGTACATAGGTTCTTTTGAATTCATATTTTGGGATTCTTAGGATATAATCTCAGCAGTAAAATTACCGGGTCAAAAGGCAGTTCCATTCTTAGTTTTCTGAGAAAATTCTGTACTGTTTTCCATGGTGGCTGCACCAGTCTGCATTCCACCAACAGGGTACTTAGGTTCCTTTTTCTTGACATCCCTTACCATCACTTGTTGTTTGCTGATTTGTTTATGATGGCCATTCTAACTGGTATAAAGTGGTATCTCACTGTGGTTTTAATGTGCATCGCTCTGATGATTAGTGATGCTGAGCATCCTTTCATATGTCTCTGGGCCCTCTGTATGTCCTTCTTGAAGAAGTGTCTGTTTTATTCTAATTTTATCTCAATATCATACATTTTTATTTTTGCTGCCTTTTAAACTTTATTAGTCAATTTCTTCTTTCAGCCATTCATCTGGTAAAATGGCATATAGATTTATCACCAGGAGACAAGGAAGTAGCCTAACTACCTGCTTTCCTGTCTGTGAATGCACTGAAAGGCAGATATGCAACAGTTACTGGGCAAGGAGGTCCTCTGTTACATACACAGGGTTTTGTGGAATGCACAGCTAGCTAAATTTATCATGTACTCACAGTTAATCCACTGTGGCATCTAAATTTTACATTGTGAGTTGGGGTCTCAAGTTATTTGAATCATTGTAACAAAAATTCTTATGTTTCAGATTTGTACAAAACAATGACTGCCTATACTCTCTTATTTATTATATTACTGTAAGTCTTATAAGTTTCTTATTTTTATACAGAGTAATATATTATTAACTTATGATAGATTGTGGTAGATTAAAAATCTGCTTTGTAATCCTTTCAACAACCACTAAATACAAAGACATAGAGCTGAAAATATGAGTTAAAACAAAATACAATTAAATAGATAAATACATACATACATATATACATGCATGCATTCATACATATATACTTGATAAATCCAAGAAGAAAGGATAACAGTGTAGAAGGTATATTTAGAAAAGAAATTGCAAAATGCTAGGCTTATATCAATCATGTCACTAATTAAATTAAATTTAAATGTACTAACCTTTAAAAGAGAGAGCTTGCCAAAATTAATATTAAAAACAATATTCAAACATCTTGTCTGATGTTTATAAGAGACAAAATAATTTTAAGAACACAGATAAATTGATTAAATAATGGAAAATGATATTTAATGTAAACAGTCATATTAAGGGCTTAATTTACATTAATATCCAACAATGTATATATTACCAAAGATAGAGGTGTATTACAATGACAAAAAGGTATATACATCCTTTGCATAGCTTTAATATACATACAACCAAAATTAAATAAGCTAAAATAAAAAATAACCAAATTGAAAAAATTAATACTAGTTTCTTAGTAATTTGTTGAATAATTTGACAAATGTATCATAGAAAATCTAAACTAATTTGATTTAATAGGCATTTATGAATACAGAATATACTTTTTTTTAGTCTTAAATAGATAGCATATTTTTGTCAAGATAAAACATGAGTAGGCACAAAATACACATTTGTGGATCACAAATTTTGGATCCAGGAAAATATTTTGAATAATTATGATATTTTGTGTGTTCATAGATCTTTACAGGCATCTTAACCACCATAAAAACCTGAGTTCACATTTCAAATGTAAAATGTGAGGAAAGCACACATACGCTATTTTTAAATACAATGTGATTACCTCCTTAGCATGGAATTTTGAAACTCATTGTTTTTAACCACCTAACAAACAGCTGAAGCAAGAAATAGAAATTTAATCTCCTGAGATTTCTATACATTCTTTTCAAGTGGGTGGGGATCATTCACCAAATAAACTCTGATCTCAACCGTAAAGTGAGTTTCAGTTAGTCTCAAATAGTTTAAATCACACAAAGATTGCAATCTGCTAACTGTGGAAATAAACTAAAAACACTATAACGGGCTTTATAAATAACTAAGTATTCTTCAAATTTTAAAAATAATCCACTCTCTTCTAAATACCTTTGAATCTACAAATAAATAAGTAAAACTTAGAAAACATTTCATGCTAAATGTCAGTGAAAATAAAGCCTCGCAAAATCTGTGGGTGCAATTAAAGCATTGACTAGAGGGGATTTTTGTACTGTCAGGTACATAGGTTAGGAGGAAAAAGAGCAGTTTTTAAAATCACTTATCTAAGTCTATGCCACAGGAAGCTGAAAAAAAAGAAAGCAAAAGAAAAGAAATAAAGTAAAAATGTAAGGATAAGTAAGATCAATAAAATAATATAACAAGGAGACATTAAAAATGATAGAGGCAAGAGATTGCATTTGAAAAGATTATTAAATTTAATAAATTCATAATATGAGTAAACACGAAAATAAAGCAATGTGTATAATTAACCACCTTTAGGGATAAAAAAAGATATATCACTCCAGATCCTATAAAATTTGATACAACTATAAGGCAATATTGTAAATAAATTTATGTCAATAAAGTTGACAAGTTAAAACAAATTGGCATACCTTATGAAAAACTTAAACTTCCCTATCTGACACAGAAGAAATAAAAAATGTAAATAGCCCTATATTTGTTAAGTAAACTGAATTTATCAGAAGACTCAGCCACAATCTTAGATTGCTATACAGGTGAATTTCAATATGCATAATATTTTAAAAAGAATATTTTTATATAAATCATTTCAGATAATAAAGAAATATGCATTTTATGAGACCACCATGCTTTTTTGTTATGGATCTAATTGTGTCACCCCTCCTTAATTTTATAGGCTAATCCCTGATCCCCAGTGTCACTGTATTTGATTGAAAACAGGGCCTTTAAGGAGGAATTAAGGGTAAATGAGGCCATAAAGCAGGGTTCTTAATGCAATAAGACTACTGTCCTTATAAAAATAAAGGGACGGACAGCAGGAATTTAAGCCCTAACCCCCAATGTGACTGTATTTGAAAATAGGGTCAGGCCTTATGGAGATAATTAAGGATAAATGATGTCATTAGCATGAGCCCTAATCTAATAGGACTTTACATATAAGAAGAAGGAGGGGCACCAGGAATGTACTCCCCCAGAGGAAATGCCATAGGAAAACACAATGACAAGGCAGCTGTCTGTAAGTCAAGGGTAGAGGCCTCAGGAGAAACAGAACTGGAAATTACCTTGATCTTGGACTTCCAGTATGTGGAACTGTGAGATAATTCATTTCTGTTGGTTAAGCCACCCAGTCTATGCTATTTTGTTTTGGCAATCTTATCAGAGTAATATACTCATATCGAAATTGAGTAAGAATATCATAAAAAATTTAGTTCAATTTTCATCATAACATAAAAAATTCCTAAAAATAAAAAAATTGTAGCAATGTATTAAGAAGCATAATCAAACTGAATATATTTCAGTAATGCTAGGTTGGCCTAACATTTAAAATATATTATTATAATTTCACCAAATTAATACAATCACAATATTGTGTTGGGGATAAATTTATAATCACAATAGATGAGGAAATTACATTCATACAAGTTATTATTCATTAATAAGAAAGACCCTACATACCCAGAAACAGAAAGGAATATTATCTATTTGTTATAGAGTATCCATATGATTTCTCCCAGCAAATTATACTAAATGATAAAATAATTTTCCCCTAATCTTAGAACTAGTGAGAGAATATTTCCTTTATGCATTTCTATACCGTTCTGTGCTGGACATCAATGCCAGTGCAATAATAAAGGAAAAAAATATATAGAAAGATCATAACGTTGGAAAAGAAGTTAAACTGTCTACCTATATTATAAGCATGCATGAACAGTTACAAAAAAAACACACAAGATTTGCAAATTTCAACTTATGGAATTTATACATAAATAAAAGATTACCTTTATAATAAAGCAGTAAGTAAGAAAAGTTCCAATAATGATGTCATAGGAAGAAAATAGAACTGGAAGATGTTGTAAAGAATGATTTGGAAAAGTGATGGCACTCAAGAAAGGTTTCTCTGAAAAGATGCCATTTGATTTTGATTGAAGAACTGGAGTGGGGAGGAGATAGCAGGAGACTATCTGGGGGCAGATTATTCTAGATAATTAGAAAAACAGGTGCAGAAGTCTGATGAACGACACACAAGAAAACTAACTTGTGAAGCAGGAAGAGCCACTGTGTGTGTGTGCAGGCACACTTATTCTGTGTGCCCATGCTCTCCAGAACACAAGTGAGAGATCTGGCATGTGGGTCTTCAGTATGGGCCCAGCGCAGGCACAGGAGACACACTGCAACTTGTCCTGGGACCTGGAACCAAGCGCGCCTGACCTGTATCTCCAAACAAAACTCGCCCAGTCATGAGTACACCTATAAGGAAATAAATACTATGGTTTTGTTTTGGTAAACCACTGAGACTTAAAGTGGGTTGTTAAGCAGTATTATTACAGCAATGATTCTCTAATGCAAATGACAACTATGCATGATAGTCATCTGTAATGAAGAGTAGGACTTTAGTTATTATTTTATAATATCAAATGAAGTAGAAGGTACTACAATACAGGGACTGGTCTTACACTTGATGCACATTAGGATCTCCTTGAAAACTCATTAAAATCTATATTTTATGGTTTATCCTCCAGAGAATATAATTCATTTGATTTGGTTTGGGGATTAGTAATCTATTCTTTAAAACTAATACCTATATTGATCCTGATGCAATTATTTACCTAAACACACTTGTACTAAGTAATCAAAAAATTAAAATGCATTGGCTTGGGGTGGTGAACACACAATACAATGTACAGATAATGTGTTGTAGAATTGTGCCCCTGAAGTCTGTAAAATTTTGTTAACCAGTGTCACCCCTATAAATTCAATAAAAAAGGAAAACAAATAAATACAATGCATTTAAAATTATACCGTTTGTTTTCATAGTCTTGAAACATTTCGTTTATTGGGCAAATATATATTAGAGGTGAGTGTTCACTTGGTTCCCAGTTGATTCTAGTTTGGATAAGTATCTAGTTTCACACACATTTTGATGAATTTGGATGATCTATGGGCAGCTTCATTTATAATATTTCTTGGTTTAAGTCATGTGACTGTGTTTATCTCATAAGGTTTTATGACATTGAATTTGACTGGTATCTTAGCAGATGCTTTTCTGTTTTGTTCCAGACTGGGTAAATTAGCTGGTCCACATTATTTATCCCATGGTTAGAAGAGTTATTATTTATTCTCACTCTATATTCTCAATTATGAAAGTTTACGTTGTGCTATGTAGAAGTGCTGAATTCTTTCACTTTTTTCTTTTTACATAAAAAGCTTCTAATTCTGCATGGTGACATTTTTAAAATTTTCCCATCCTTCCGTTTTCTAGCAGCACAAGACTTGGTCATTCAATTCTTAAATAAAATACTTTGACTTTCTATTTTAAATTTTAAAAAATTAGCTACTACTAGAAAACTCTTTATTTTCTATTTTATTGCTTTTTTTTTCCTCATTTGTATTCATTATACCATCCCATAGAATGGAATGCATATATACAATGAGCTATATATTAAACAACATATATATCCAAATCATAGTTTGGTTTCATTGTCTTTCACTAGTCTCAAATTTAATAATTCTGAATACCAATAACCAACAGCATACCGATGTTGGACATAAATAAAGAATGGAAAGCCTGAGATGGGAATAACAACTTTGCTTTACAGTCATGGAGCTTCTCTTTGCTAGCTGACAGATCATTGACCAAAGCATTAATCACTGCCCTTTTTCCATCTTCCTTGGCAGTGGTTAAGGATAATAAAGAACCAGCAAGTGAAGGTCAGTGATTTAAACCCACACGGGAAATACAAAGGCTCTTCTGGCTAATAAAATATGATGATCAAATTCTTGTGAAAAGGATAGCACTCTGATGAAAGTGTATTGTGTTAGTTTAGGCTACCGACCATTGTCACAGATATAAGGAGACATGAGGATATGCACACCTAGGGAAATCATTACCCATGTTAATGGGCTATTCTTCTAAACTCAATTTTCTACAATAGCGACTAAGATATAGCTCTTCTCATCATGGCCTTTTTGAAAAGTCTGGTTAAATATGCTTTCAGCCATTTTTCTTATACAGCTCCTCCTTTGGAGACTATTAAAATAAAAAAGTTAGCTTTGAAACAAAACAATAAATAAGAAAAGTTCAAATAATTATGCCACAGGAAAAAAAATAAAATTGAAAGAATAAATTGGAAACATCTTGTCAGAACTAAAATTGAGGATACACTTATTACTTCAGGTATAAGGAAATTTCTCCTTGTTTGTTTCTCTAAGGGAAAAAAGAAGAAAGGAGAAAGAGAAGAAAGGAAAGAAAGGAAGAAAGGAAGAAAGAAAGAGAGAAAGAGAGAAAGAAAGAAAGAAAGAAAGAAAGAAAGAAAGAAAGAGAGGGAGGGAGAGAGGCAGGGAAGAAGGAAGGAAGAAGGAAGGAAGGAGGGGAGGAAGGAAGGAGAGAAAGAGAGAGAAAGAAAGAAAGGGAAAAA
>NW_023397534.1:28757-57015 GCF_004126475.2 Phyllostomus discolor
TTTTCCCTTTCTTTCTTTCTCTTTCTTTCTCTCCTTCCTTCCTTCCCTCCTTCCTTCCCTCCTTCCTTCCTTCTTCCTTCCTTCTTCCCTCCCTCTCTCCCTCCCTCTCTTTCTTTCTTTCTTTCTTTCTTTCTTCCTTTCTTCCTTTCTTCCTTTCTTCCTTTCTTCCTTTCTTCCTTTCTTTCCTTTCTTCTCTTTCTCCTTTCTTCTTTTTTCCCTTAGAGAAACAAACAAGGAGAAATTTCCTTATACCTGAAGTAATAAGTGTATCCTCAATTTTAGTTCTGACAAGATGTTTCCAATTTATTCTTTCAATTTTATTTTTTTTCCTGTGGCATAATTATTTGAACTTTTCTTATTTATTGTTTTGTTTCAAAGCTAACTTTTTTATTTTAATAGTCTCCAAAGGAGGAGCTGTGTAAGAAAAATGGCTGAAAGCATATTTAACCAGACTTTTCAAAAAGGCCATGATGAGAAGAGCTATATCTTAGTCGCTATTGTAGAAAATTGAGTTTAGAAGAATAGCCCATTAACATGGGTAATGATTTCCCCAGGTGTGCATATCCTCATGTCTCCTTATATCTGTGACAATGGTCGGTAGCCTAAACTAACACAATACACTTTCATCAGAGTGCTATCCTTTTCACAAGAATTTGATCATCATATTTTATTAGCCAGAAGAGCCTTTGTATTTCCCGTGTGGGTTTAAATCACTGACCTTCACTTGCTGGTTCTTTATTATCCTTAACCACTGCCAAGGAAGATGGAAAAAGGGCAGTGATTAATGCTTTGGTCAATGATCTGTCAGCTAGCAAAGAGAAGCTCCATGACTGTAAAGCAAAGTTGTTATTCCTATCTCAGGCTTTCCATTCTTTATTTATGTCCAACATCGGTATGCTGTTGGTTATTGGTATTCAGAATTATTAAATTTGAGACTAGTGAAAGACAATGAAACCAAACTATGATTTGGATATATATGTTGTTTAATATATAGCTCATTGTATATATGCATTCCATTCTATGGGATGGTATAATGAATACAAATGAGGAAAAAAAAAGCAATAAAATAGAAAATAAAAAGTTTGCTAGTAGTAGCTAATTTTTTAAAATTTAAAATAGAAAGTCAAAGTATTTTATTTAAGAATTGAATGACCAAGTCTTGTGCTGCTAGAAAACGGAAGGATGGGAAAATTTTAAAAATGTCACCATGCAGAATTAGAAGCTTTTTATGTAAAAAGAAAAAAGTGAAAGAATTCAGCGCTTCTACATAGCACAACGTAAACTTTCATAATTGAGAATATAGAGTGAGAATAAATAATAACTCTTCTAACCATGGGATAAATAATGTGGACCAGCTAATTTACCCAGTCTGGAACAAAACAGAAAAGCACCTGCTAAGATACCAGTCAAATTCAAGGTCATAAAACCTTATGAGATAAACACAGTCACATGACTTAAACCAAGAAATATTATAAATGAAGCTGCCCATAGATCATCCAAATTCATCAAAATGTGTGTGAAACTAGATACTTATCCAAACTAGAGTCAACTGGGAACCAAGTGAACACTCACCTCTAATATATATTTGCCCAATAAACGAAATGTTTCAAGACTATGAAAACAAACGGTATAATTTTAAATGCATTGTATTTATTTGTTTTCCTTTTTATTGAATTTATAGGGGTGACACTGGTTAACAAAGTTTTACAGACTTCAGGGGCACAATTCTACAACACATTATCTGTACATTGTATTGTGTGTTCACCACCCCAAGCCAATGCATTTTAATTTTTTGATTACTTAGTACAAGTGTGTTTAGGTAAATAATTGCATCAGGATCAATATAGGTATTAGTTTTAAAGAATAGATTACTAATCCCCAAACCAAATCAAATGAATTATATTCTCTGGAGGATAAACCATAAAATATAGATTTTAATGAGTTTTCAAGGAGATCCTAATGTGCATCAAGTGTAAGACCAGCCTCTGTATTGTAGTACCTTCTACTTCATCTGATATTATAAAATAATAACTAAAGTCCTACTCTTCATTACAGATGACTATCATGCATAGTTGTCATTTGCATTAGAGAATCATTGCTGTAATAATACTGCTTAACAACCCACTTTAAGTCTCAGTGGTTTACCAAAACAAAACCATAGTATTTATTTCCTTATAGGTGTACTCATGACTGGGCGAGTTTTGTTTGGAGATACAGGTCAGGCGCGCTTGGTTCCAGGTCCCAGGACAAGTTGCAGTGTGTCTCCTGTGCCTGCGCTGGGCCCATACTGAAGACCCACATGCCAGATCTCTCGAGTGTGTTCTGGAGAGCACGGGCACACAGAATAAGTGTGCCTGCACATGCACACAGTGGCTCTTCCTGCTTCACAAGTTAGTTTTCTTGTGTGTTGTTCATCAGACTTCTGCATCTGTTTTTCTAATTATCTAGAATAATCTGCCCCCAGATAGTCTCCTGCTATCTCCTCCCCACTCCAGTTCTTCAATCAAAATCAAATGGCATCTTTTCAGAGAAACCTTTCTTGAGTGCCATCACTTTTCCAAATCATTCTTTACAACATCTTCCAGTTCTATTTTCTTCCTATGACATCATTATTGGAACTTTTCTTACTTACTGCTTTATTATAAAGGTAATCTTTTATTTAGGTATAAATTCCATAAGTTGAAATTTGCAAATCTCGTGTGTGTTTTTTTGTAACTGTTTATGCATGCTTATAATATAGGTAGACAGTTTAACTTCTTTTCCAACGTTGTGATCTTTCTATATATTTTTTTCCTTTATTATTGCACTGGCATTGATGTCCAGCACAGAACTGTATAGAAATGCATAAAGGAAATATTCTCTCATTAGTTCTAAGATTAGGGGAAAATTATTTTATCATTTAGTATAATTTGCTGGGAGAAATCATATGGATACTCTATAACAAATAGATAATATTCCTTTCTGTTTCTGGGTATGTAGGGTCTTTCTTATTAATGAATAATAACTTGTATGAATGTAATTTCCTCATCTATTGTGATTATAAATTTATCCCCAACACAATATTGTGATTGTATTAATTTGGTGAAATTATAATAATATATTTTAAATGTTAGGCCAACCTAGCATTACTGAAATATATTCAGTTTGATTATGCTTCTTAATACATTGCTACAATTTTTTATTTTTAGGAATTTTTTATGTTATGATGAAAATTGAACTAAATTTTTTATGATATTCTTACTCAATTTCAATATGAGTATATTACTCTGATAAGATTGCCAAAACAAAATAGCATAGACTGGGTGGCTTAACCAACAGAAATGAATTATCTCACAGTTCCACATACTGGAAGTCCAAGATCAAGGTAATTTCCAGTTCTGTTTCTCCTGAGGCCTCTACCCTTGACTTACAGACAGCTGCCTTGTCATTGTGTTTTCCTATGGCATTTCCTCTGGGGGAGTACATTCCTGGTGCCCCTCCTTCTTCTTATATGTAAAGTCCTATTAGATTAGGGCTCATGCTAATGACATCATTTATCCTTAATTATCTCCATAAGGCCTGACCCTATTTTCAAATACAGTCACATTGGGGGTTAGGGCTTAAATTCCTGCTGTCCGTCCCTTTATTTTTATAAGGACAGTAGTCTTATTGCATTAGGAGCCCTGCTTTATGGCCTCATTTACCCTTAATTCCTCCTTAAAGGCCCTGTTTTCAATCAAATACAGTGACACTGGGGATCAGGGATTAGCCTATAAAATTAAGGAGGGGTGACACAATTAGATCCATAACAAAAAAGCATGGTGGTCTCATAAAATGCATATTTCTTTATTATCTGAAATGGTTTATATAAAAATATTCTTTTAAAAATATTATGCATATTGAAATTCACCTGTATAGCAATCTAAGATTGTGGCTGAGTCTTCTGATAAATTCAGTTTACTTAACAAATATAGGGCTATTTACATTTTTTATTTCTTCTGTGTCAGATAGGGAAGTTTAAGTTTTTCATAAGGTATGCCAATTTGTTTTAACTTGTCAACTTTATTGACATAAATTTATTTACAATATTGCCTTATAGTTGTATCAAATTTTATAGGATCTGGAGTGATATATCTTTTTTTATCCCTAAAGGTGGTTAATTATACACATTGCTTTATTTTCGTGTTTACTCATATTATGAATTTATTAAATTTAATAATCTTTTCAAATGCAATCTCTTGCCTCTATCATTTTTAAAGTCTCCTTGTTATATTATTTTATTGATCTTACTTATCCTTACATTTTTACTTTATTTCTTTTCTTTTGCTTTCTTTTTTTTCAGCTTCCTGTGGCATAGACTTAGATAAGTGATTTTAAAAACTGCTCTTTTTCCTCCTAACCTATGTACCTGACAGTACAAAAATCCCCTCTAGTCAATGCTTTAATTGCACCCACAGATTTTGTGAGGCTTTATTTTCACTGACATTTAGCATGAAATGTTTTCTAAGTTTTACTTATTTATTTGTAGATTCAAAGGTATTTAGAAAAGAGTGGATTATTTTTAAAATTTGAAGAATACTTAGTTATTTATAAAGCCCGTTATAGTGTTTTTAGTTTATTTCCACAGTTAGCAGATTGCAATCTTTGTGTGATTTAAACTATTTGAGACTAACTGAAACTCACTTTACGGTTGAGATCAGAGTTTATTTGGTGAATGATCCCCACCCACTTGCAAAGAATGTATAGAAATCTCAGGAGATTAAATTTCTATTTCTTGCTTCAGCTGTTTGTTAGGTGGTTAAAAACAATGAGTTTCAAAATTCCATGCTAAGGAGGTAATCACATTGTATTTAAAAATAGCGTATGTGTGCTTTCCTCTCATTTTACATTTGAAATGTGAACTCAGGTTTTTATGGTGGTTAAGATGCCTGTAAAGATCTATGAACACACAAAATATCATAATTATTCAAAATATTTTCCTGGATCCAAAATTTGTGATCCACAAATGTGTATTTTGTGCCTACTCATGTTTTATCTTGACAAAAATATGCTATCTATTTAAGACTAAAAAAAAAGTATATTCTGTATTCATAAATGCCTATTAAATCAAATTAGTTTAGATTTTCTATGATACATTTGTCAAATTATTCAACAAATTACTAAGAAACTAGTATTAATTTTTTCAATTTGGTTATTTTTTATTTTAGCTTATTTAATTTTGGTTGTATGTATATTAAAGCTATGCAAAGGATGTATATACCTTTTTGTCATTGTAATACACCTCTATCTTTGGTAATATATACATTGTTGGATATTAATGTAAATTAAGTCCTTAATATGACTGTTTACATTAAATATCATTTTCCATTATTTAATCAATTTATCTGTGTTCTTAAAATTATTTTGTCTCTTATAAACATCAGACAAGATGTTTGAATATTGTTTTTAATATTAATTTTGGCAAGCTCTGTCTTTTAAAGGTTAGTACATTTAAATTTAATTTAATTAGTGACGTGATTGATATAAGCCTAGCATTTTGCAATTTCTTTTCTAAATATACCTTCTACACTGTTATCCTTTCTTCTTGGATTTATCAAGTATATATGTATGAATGCATGCATGCATATATGTATGTATGTATTTATCTATTTAATTGTATTTTGTTTTAACTCATATTTTCAGCTCTATGTCTTTGTATTTAGTGGTTGTTGAAAGGATTACAAAGCAGATTTTTAATCTACCACAATCTATCATAAGTTAATAATATATTACTCTGTATAAAAATAAGAAACTTATAAGACTTACAGTAATATAATAAATAAGAGAGTGTAGGCAGTCATTGTTTTGTACAAATCTGAAACATAAGAATTTTTGTTACAATGATTCAAATAACTTGAGACCCCAACTCACAATGTAAAATTTAGATGCCACAGTGGATTAACTGTGAGTACATGATAAATTTAGCTAGCTGTGCATTCCACAAAACCCTGTGTATGTAACAGAGGACCTCCTCGCCCAGTAACTGTTGCATATCTGCCTTTCAGTGCATTCACAGACAGGAAAGCAGGTAGTTAGGCTACTTCCTTGTCTTCTGGTGATAAATCTATATGCCATTTTACCAGATGAATGGCCGAAAGAAGAAATTGACTAATAAAGTTTAAAAGGCAGCAAAAATAAAAATGTATGATATTGAGATAAAATTAGAATAAAACAGACACTTCTCCAAGAAGGACATACAGAGGGCCCAGAGACATATGAAAGGATGCTCAGCATCACTAATCATCAGAGCGATACACATTAAAACCACAGTGAGATACCACTTTATACCAGTTAGAATGGCCATCATAAACAAATCAACAAACAACAAGTGATGGTAAGGGATGTCAAGAAAAAGGAACCTAAGTACTCTGTTGGTGGAATGCAGACTGGTGCAGCCACCATGGAAAACAGTACAGAATTTTCTCAGAAAACTAAGAATGGAACTGCCTTTTGACCCAGCAATTTTACTGCTGAGATTATATCCTAAGAATCCCAAAATATGAATTCAAAAGAACCTATGTACTCTAATGTTCACAGCAGCACAATTTACAATAGCTAAGTGCTAGAAGCAACCTAAGTGCCTATCAGTAAATGAGTGGATCAAAAAACTATCGTACATTTAAAAGATGGAATACTATGCAGCAGAAAGAAAGAAGGAGCTCCTACCCTTTGTGACAGCATAAATAGACAGGGAGAGCATTATGCTAAGTGAAATAAGCTAGTCTGTGAAGGACAAATACCATTTGATCTCACCTATCAGTGGAAGCTAATCAACAAAACAAGCAAGCAGAAATATAGCCAGAGACATTGAAGTAAAGAGCAAACTGAGTGTAACAGTAGGAGGGGGGAGAGGGAATAATGGGGGAAAGAAGGGAAAGGGTCAAGTCAAGGAACATGTATAAAGGACCCAGGGACAAAGCCAAAAGGGAGAGGATTGAAGGTGGGAAGTGGGGGTGAATTGGGGGTAGAGTCATGGGGGAAAATGGAGACAAATGTACTTAAATAACAATATTTTTTTTTTAATAAAACACATGCAGTAACAGAAGAAATAGCTGACCATGGGCATGTTGACATTATCCTTGTTGGCGACATGCTCAAAGTGTATACAGAGAAACTTGGTGAAGATAAATTATTGACCTAAATGAGGACAGTGTTCACTTGAAAAGGAAAAACATGTCCCAGTAAGTGATTCTGGCAAAAACTTTGTAAAATGTAGGGTACTGATTCATGCTTAGGAAGCATTACAACAATTCACCAAGACATAGAAAGCAGCTCATTCCATATGCTAAGGCATATAACAAGACAGCATGAATTTGTGCAGTTGTTCAAATAAGGTTTATACTTTTTTTTACAAAAGTCATTTTTTGCATCACAAAGTCATAAATAAATATTTTAAATTTTTAATTATCATATATTTATAACACTGAGAAGTGTTAATGTTTTAAAAATATTTAAAGGTCACAGAACAATTGCAGTTTTTCCCATTGATCCTTAAAATCAATTTGCACACTTTTAGCTTGCAAAATCACGAATGCCATTTCACTGCCCCCTCCTTCCCCGTTCTGAGCTATTATTTTTTAAATTGAATTTATTGGGCTGGCATTGGTTAATAGGATCATAAAGGTTTCAAGTGCACATTGGTGTGTATTATTTTTACATATTTTACTTCTATGGTATTATATTTACCAGGGTGCGTCATTATTACTTTTATAAATATTTAATACTACTTTACCCACATAATTACCATTTTAGGCTTTCTTTACCTTTTTCTTGCAGTCTCAATTTTCACCTTGATAATTTTTCTTGAACTTCTAGACCTAAAAAATTTTCTGTACTTTAAAAAATGTAGCTAGTGCCTCAACTTTTGTCCAAATTATATATTTATTTCTATTTAGGTTGTGAATGGGGTTTTCCTGAATATGGACTTCTACGTTGCTCCCTCTTTTGGCACCTAAAAGATATTTTTATTATTATCTGGCCTTTACTGCCTTTTGTGAGGTGAGACTTATTGTTCATAGCATTGTTTTCCATTGACTATATTTTTTTGAAAAAGATTTCTTAGAATTATTCCTTTATTTTTCTTTATTAACAGTTTAATTGTGTGTCAAGGTGTTATTTACATGCTTATCCATTATGGACTATAATGAGCCTCTTGGATCTGTGGTTTGCATCTTTTATTATTTGGAAAATAATGGCTAAATGGCCATTTTCTCTTTAAATACTTGTTCTGATTCACACAGAATATTTCCTGCATTTATTCTTCAGAGCATTGTCCAGTGGCTGGAAATAGTTGTGTTGTGTGTTTTGGTCAATGTTACAAGTGTTTACATGGGGTGTGTCTGATACCAGTTATTCCAGGATGACCAGAAATAGTATTTATTATTATGTTTTAAAGTGTTTTTCTTTGTTTTTAGATTTTATTTATTTATTTTTAGAGAGGGAAGGAAGGGAGAGACAGAGAGAGAGAGAGAGACAGAGAGAGAGAGAGAGAGGGAGAGAGAGAGAAACATCAATGTGCTGGGGGTCATGGCCAGCAACCCAGGCATGTACCCTGATTGGGAATCGAACCTGTGACACTTTGGTTTGCAGCCCACACTCAATCCACTGAGCTACACCAGCCAGGGCTAAAATGTTTATTTTTCTGCTCCCCTAAAGAGTTCATGTGTCTTATTTTTGTCTATTTGCTGAACTATAAGTGACCACATTTGTTGAAAAAATGTTGTAAGCTATTATTTAAAGACATTGTTTCATGATCCTATTGTCACATGATTCAAGGTGTTATGAATACAAGTATTAGAAAAATAGATCAAAATTCTCTATATATATCAATGCTGAAATTCATGAATACACACTAGTGCATATATGACCTTTAAAATCCTATCCTCTTTTTTATTTTTAATATAGTTTATTATGTTATCACAGTTGTCCCATTTCCCCCCCTTCACTCCCTCCACCTTGTACACCCTCTCCCACCCACATTTCCCCCTTTAGTTCATGTCTATGTGTCATAATTATAAGTTCTTTAGCTTCTACATTTCCCATACTATTCTTACCCTCCCCCTGTCTATTTTCTACCTACCATCTATTCTACTTATTCTCTGTACCTTTTCCCCCTCTCTCCTCCTCCCATTCCCCTGTTGCTAACTCTCCATGTAATCTCCATTTCTGTGGTTCTGTACCTATTCTAGTTGCTTGCTTAGTTTGTTTTCATTTTTGTTTTTTTGTTTTAGGTGTGGTTGTTCATAATTGTGAGTTTGCTGTCATTTTACTATACATGTTTTTTATCATCTTTTTCATAGATAAGTCCCTTTAACATTCCATATAATAAGGGCTTGGTGATGATGAACTCCTTTAACTTGACCTTATCTGAGAAGCACTTTATCTGCCCTTCCATTCTAAATGAAAGCTTTGCTGGATAGAGCAATCTTGGATGTAGGTCCTTGCCTTTCATGATTTGGAATACTTTTTTCCAGCCCCTTCTTGCCTGCAAGGTCTCTTTTGAGAAATCAGCTGACAGTCTGATGGGAGCTCCTTTGTAGGTTACTGCCTCCTTTCCTTTTGCTTCTTCTAGGATTCTCTCCTTCATTTTAATCTTTAATCTTTTAATGTAATTATGATGTACCTTAGCGTGTTCCTCCTTGGGCCCACCTTCTATGGGACTTTCTGAGTGTCCTGGACTTCCTGGAAGTCTATTTCCTTTGTCAGATTGGGGGAAATTCTCCTTTATTATTTGCTCAAATACATTTTCCACTTGTTGTTCTTCTTCTCCTTCTGGTAACCCTATAATTTGGATGTTGGAATGTTTAAAGATGTCCTGGAGGTTCCTAAGGCTCTCCTCATTTTTTTGAATTCTTGTTTCTTCATTCTATTCTGTTTGTTTGTTTCTTTCTTCCTTCTGGTCCACTCCATTGATTTGAGCCCCAGTTTCTTTCCCATCGCTATTGGTTCCCTGTGCATTTTCCTTCATTTCACTTAGAATAGCCTTCATTTGTTCATCTAATTTGTGACCAAATTCAGTCAGTTCTGTGAGTATCCTGATTACCAGTGTTTTGAATTGTGTATCTGATAGGTTAGCTACCTCTTCATCACTTAGCTGTATTATTTCTGACTCTTTGATCTGTTCTTTAATTTAGGTCATTTTTTTTGTCTTGACGCACCTGTTATGTATGAGAGGCGGAGCCTTAGGTGTTCACCTGGGCAGGGCAGCCCACATCGCTGGGTTATGATGCAGTATGTGAGGGAGGGGTCTGAGGGGGAACAATGGCACTTGCTCCACTCTCTGCCAGATTTCAGTCACTTCCACTGCTTCCCCCAAGCAAACTGGGCCCTTCTGGTGCTGATTCCCAGGTGAGTGGGCTTGTGTATGTTCTAGGACTCCATAGGTCTCTCCAATGAACTCTCCTGTGAGGCTTGGAGTCTCTCCTGGAACCTCAGCTCCCTCAGGTGTTTTCAATCGGTGTTTTGAGGCTTTACTTCCCAGTGCTGGGGTCCTGGGTTGCAAGGTCTGTCTCATTCCCCAGTTTCACCTGGTTTATCTGTGTGGGAATGTGGGACCTCCCGATCCACCAGCCTCCTTGTGCACCAAGCCCCTCCACAATCGGTCACCCTCGCTGGGTCCACCTGCTGCTGCCTTGCACTCCTGCCAGGGCTCCTCCAGCTGCCGCTTTGCCGAGAGTCCTCTCTACCTGGCTGCTCGACTCCGTCCCTCCTACCGGTCTGGGTGAATGTTTCTTCTTTAACTCCTTGGTTGTCAGACTTCCATAAAGTTCAATTTTCTGTTAGTACTGGTTATTTTTTTGTTTCTAAATTTTTGTTGTCCTTTTGGTTGTGCGAGGAGGCACAGTGTGTCTACCTACACCTCCATCTTGGCCAGAAGTCCCCTATCTTCTTTTAAAGCTTCATCCCCTTCCATTGTTTATATAAGAACAATTAATTTAATGTAAGTTTGTATTAATTTATCATTCCTATTTCTTATTTTTAGCATAAGGGACATATTTTCAAATAGTGTAAGTTTACTAATTTATAAAAAAATTTAGTATAATTATTCATCAGTCATTTGTAGCCAAATAATTAATTCTAGTTTTATTTTGTATATCAATTATTGGCAGCACCATAGATTTAGTTTTGTTATATAGCACTTATAATTTTAAATTAATGGTCTTTAAGTGAATTTAGGCTACTTTTTAATTTCCTAGCCTTAGTAAAAACATTTTATTGATTTATTACAAATCAAGTTAAGAACGATACAACCACATTTTATAATTATTTTAAATTTCAAATTTGAGAAACTATTACTGAAACAGAATAAAATTATTACCAAGTTTAAATGTTGAAAAAATAACAAAGATTTATAGATGAGTATTAATAAGGATGTATTCCTAATGTGTCCATAACTGCCTTGTGAAATTACCAGTTGTCTTAACAGTCACTATTCCCTTGAAGCCCTCCAAATTCTACTATTCCAGTTCTGATTTATTTTCAGTTTGCAAGTAACTTTTCATTTCTTTCAAATTATAAATATATGGATTATTGAAAGTAACAAATAATTGTCTATAAAGTTTGAGAGAAGAAATACCATTTATCTTATGCATTATATTGGTCTGCAGTATCCATTTTTCATCTTTACTTTTAGCAAGTTTTGATATCTTGGTTATACTAATTTGATAAATAGAAAAGTTGCCTTCATTTTCTGTTCTAAAACTGTTTATAAAACCTAGGAAAATGTTTTCTGTTGAAGGTTTGTAAGCACTTATGTGCCATTAAATGCCCTCTTTGTTGTCATTAAAATACATCTGTAGTGTTCTAAAAACACCTTTTTGTATATTTTTTTTCAGAAGAGTCATCTCAACCCTGACTTGCACATAATAAGTGCTCAGGGATAAATTAATGTTATAAATGACCAGTCTAATCAATAATTATCTCAGTAAAATTCACTAACTCATTATTCTTATCTTTAACATAATATAGAGCCAGATACACATTATTAACATGCTATTTAATTAATGAACATATACCAACCATTTTTGTAAAATATATTCTGTAATTCAGTTTTTTCACTTTAACACTACTAGTTTTCTTTTCTCTTTCCCTCCTCATGGCTTTTTGGAAACATTACTAAGCCTTTACAGTAAAATAATGTGGTAATATCTATTTTGAACCTCTGTATGTAATCACCACAGCTGTGTTTTATTTCTGGGAGGGTTTCATTTTTCAGCTTATGAAATTGTAGAGAAGATGATGAGATAAGTAGAAAGTAAGTAAAAGCTCCAACTGAATTTGGGAAACATTTTGCTTCTGTTCCCTAAAGATAATGATAACAGAAATTTGTTTTATCCGTGTTGAAATGGAATTTTAAGATAGATACAGTAATAGAGGTATTCAATGATTACCTTCTTCATGCAAATTACTGACTTGAAATTATTGAAATTGTTTCAGTAACCATCTTCCAACCACAATGCTCAGTGATATGTGGATCCCTGTAGCTTTTTATATCTTTTTAGTAACTTTATGTGTTTTGGGACAACAAACCATGTCTTGCATGTTACTCGAAATTAATGAAATGGTATGGGCTATATAGATTGAACAATTAAACACTGGTAATTTATCAATATTATTCTTGAGTAGTAAAATAAATTACACACTAGGAAATATATATTTATAAAGGTGTTCTCACATCTACTTTTGGTTTTTATATCTAAGTTTATTTTGATTGTGGGATTTCTAATTTCTTGATCATATTTCTCCTATTGTATTTTTGAAGCACAATGATATATGTTTACTTTATACTTTATCAAATCAGTAAAAAATTTCCAGTTTTGTATGATCTTTTGTAAACTCATCACTTATCAGTCAAGAGGTTCCCCTTGAACCTGGGCTGAGTTTGACTTTTGTATTACTTTTGATTATCACAGCAAGAGTATGATGTAAGTAAAGTTATATAACTTCCTAGGCTAGGTTGTTACAGTCAATAGAGTTCCTGCCTGTTTCTCTCTCTCTATATATATATATATCATTCATCCATCCATCTATCTATCTATCTATCTATCCATCTATCTATATCTATAGATAGATGAATAGATATAGATATATACTCATATATATATATATATATATACTTTTATACACACACACATAAGGATCTTTTATTACAAAATCATAAGCATGCAATTCTGTAACATAACAATATCACACTCAGGGAACCATGTGACATTTTTGGTGAAATGTTCAAATTAAAACTATAAATTATCACACCCATATTATTACCCTACTGACCACCACACTCAAGTAGGCGCTATGTCTCCAGACTCTCTATATGTGTGTGTGTAAATTCACACTGGCATACATATATCAAGGTAATTGACTTTGGAATACAGCCACCAGTTACTCCTAAGAAGTCTAAGGTACATGAATGGAAGTCAAAGCTAAAACCCCAGACCTTAGACCTCATCTAATATGCTTCATAATAGCCGACACCAACTTTTGCCAGCCCTGAAAGCAACTACCTTGGACCAAACTGCCTCAGGTCATTTTGTATAAAACCGACAAGTCTTTCCCCATGTTATATTCAAATTGAAGATTTGTGACAAAATAATTGTTATTTTAAGCCATACAACATTGAGATGGGTTTTTAAAACAATAAATAATGAGAAGAATTCAAGCCAGAAAAACAATAGTTTGAAAGCTTTTGATAAGATGTGCACATAAAGTCATAAAATTCAATACAAAATGTTTTGAATCCTCAAATCAGTGTTAAATCTCAACTTTGTCTTTGAGAATCTGTTCACCTCCCACCATTTTCATGAAGATTCGACCACCCACAGTTGATATGTAAAAAAAAAATGACTTCAATGAAATGCATGAGAAGCTTTATAGCAAGTTCGAAGTATCAGATTCTAAGTCAACAACAAGTACTTTATTATTAAATGTATTGGGGTAATATTTGTTTAAAAAAAGAACAAATATCTTGACTTGACTTAAAATTGACTAAAACAGAAGTGACAATCAATATCGAACTGTTCCTGAGCGCTGTGCTCCTGTAAAACAGATAAGGTCACCAAATCTGCCCCCACCCCACACTCCTCTTTTCTTTACATTTTTTTTTTCCTGCAAAGAATCACTGTTCGACTTAGATAAAACGTTTGCTGATGACTTCCTTGTTTGCCTAAAGCAAGTCCAGGCACCGACCCTCTAAATACTTACACTGTATCTTATAAGTAATTCGCAGAACTGCTTGTCTCCACCAACTAATTTGGATGAAATACTTGCAGTAAAACTCAACCTCTATTCAACAACAGTCTCCGAGAGTCTGTTGACAGCAGGGAAAAAATATTCTCCGTCTGCTTTCTGATCACTCTACTCCAACCCGTCACCCAGTTCTTTCTAGCCTTGCTTATGTCTCCTCTTAGAAGAAAAGCTGTTTCTGCCTCAGTACCTATGCAAAGTATTTTCTTTTCTCAGCCTGACTGTGTGATAATGTCCCAATATAATGCTGACTGTATTAAAAGGGAACATGCTGCATTATTTAGGTACTAATTTCTAAAAAAAAATATATTTTTGTATCACTAAGACTCCCCCATTCTTGAGATATTTTATTATCTTTTTTTCTTTCTAGCCTTCTTTAATATAGTTCAGTTTCTACCAGGAAGATATTTTCCCTTTCATTCAGGGGGGCAGCAATTAGGAGTTTTGTGCCTGGAGGAGGGTCCTTAGTAAGCCAGTTAACAATTCCCTGGATGACTTAATCATCTTGTGGCCTCCTTGGAAATGCCTAGTTTAACCACTTCAGACTTCTTTTGGATTGGAGTTGGGAGCCTCTTGTTTTAATAATGCTTCAATGATTCATGGATATTATTGTTTGCAAACCTCTAAGCTACAGAAAGATTGAATTTACCTTCCTACGCTTAGAAATTTGTGGGGATGCCTCATTAACCTTCTTCCAAAAACCAATTTTAATCCTAGCAAAATCATTTAAGTAATACAAAACATGGCATAGATGGAAGGCTGTGTCTTCACCCCAGTTTAACTTGGATGTAATTAATATTTAATTTTTTTCTCATTAAATGCTTAATGAAATTGGTCATTTGCTGAAATGTAGCATAAGAAATTAGTGAATATCATAAGTGTCAGAATTCCTAGGGTTTTATCTTGACTTGGGCAATAATTAGCTCTTTCACCTTGGGCAATTCACTTAAATTTTCTCTTATTTAAAAATTAATTTTGAATATATAAATCATACATGAATGTTATTCTCTTAAAAAGCAAAATTCCTAGGATATTACATATAAAGCTAAATTTTCCTTTGACGGCTACCTTCAATTTTGGTTTCTTCCCCAAATTAGCCACAGTTATTACTTTTTCTTTGGTAGCTACTGAAATTTTTGTGGGATTAATTTCCAATTCACTGGTATACATGTGTTTTACCATGTAAGTGTTGTACCTTTTCCTTCATACTTTCCTTATCTAATATTAAGTACTTGCCATGGATTCAGTGAACCAATATAATGACTTTTGAAACTGGAAAATGTTTATGGTTCTTATACATTAAATTATAGCAGAGAGTTGGAGAATTTATATGTTTAAGACAACAAGTATAAGGTATAAGCCATCTCTGCCAGATGAAAACAAATTTCCTTTCATCGCAAAAGGAAAACTGATGTGTTATTAAAATGAGGAATGATGGCTTTTGCCATGAAGTGGCAATGGCAACTAACAATGTCTCCTTTTAATGGTATTCTCTGTGTCTGAGTATTTGTGAAATCTGCCAGAAGTGATTGAAGTGCTAAAAATGACCAAACTGAAGGAGTGGTAAAAAAATATGTTAGCTCTCTAACTTTTAAGGTGACGCTAACTCTGGGGGACAGTTTGTAAAGCAAAGCTTTGCATGAACGAATGCCAAAGCTAGTCAAGATCACTTCCTGAGCTTTCTTCCCTTGTCCTTCTCTGCTTCCCTCAACCCCCTTCTTATGAGAAAATTTCCTCCAACAAATCACTCCCTCCAAGAACTCCTTTCGCAAGTCCGGCTTCCAGGAAACTTCACCTTAGACAGCTGCTGCCAAAATAGTCCAAGGCAGCAAACTTTAACATCAGGATTCTGGAACTGGACATTTTAGTAGTCATATGGCAATAAAGATTCCATCATTGATGATAGTCGATAGATTATTGATATTTTCTTGGAAATGTTTTTATCTGTGCATTTGTATGAATGGAAATATTAAATAGAATCATAAGCATCTTTAAATTTAATCAGATTATGAATTCCAAAACTCAGGAGCCAGTACTAATTCAGAATACTCATCCTTAGAATATATTCCTCTAAAACTACCTCAGTACCAAAGCTGTATTCTACCAATGTTCTTCAGAGAAATAGAATCACCAGGATATATGAGATCTGTCCAGAAAAAGTCCAACCATTATTAATATAATGAGAAGAGTGTGAGTGACCTCAGTGTGACCTAGGAGCCAAGGAGAGTAGACTGGAATGCACCTGAGTGAACAACAATGACTTCACTGAACTAGTCAGTGAGGGCAGTAGATGCCATTGAGTGAGCATGTGTACTGTGTGGCCGTCACATTCAAAATGAACTGAGGGAGGCAAAACAATGGATCTGCACAAATTTTCCATTAAGCTTGAACATTCCTCTGTGGAAACTATTTGGACTGATCAGAATGGCCAAAGTTATGGGTAACTGGTTTTGGCAACTTCATCACAACAATGCTCCTGCTCAGGAATCAAGTTTCATGCAGAGTTTTTTGGTGAAAAATCAAATCACCCAAGTGACTCAGTCGCCCTACAGCACAGATCTTGAATGCTGTGACTTCTGGCTTTTCCCAAAACTAAAATCACCTTTGAAAGGGGAGATATTTCAGACCATTGATGAGATTCAGGAAAATGTAATGGGGAAGCTGATGGCAATTGGAAGAACTGTGTGAGTCTCAAGTGTCTACTTCGAAGGAGACTGAAGCATCATTGTCCTATGCATGATTCTTGTATCTTCAATAAATGTCTCTTTTTCATGTACATGGATTTATATTTTTTGAACAGACTTCATGTGTATATGTATATCACATATATGATATGTATATAATATTTTCCATCATGTACTATCGATTAATAGAGAGTATTTTTTCATAAGGAATTGGCTCATATGAATATGGAGGCTGCAATCCAGAGTTTTAAGAAAGTGGTTGGTAGAGGGATTGAGCAAAAAAAGAAAAAGAACTCATGGACATGGACAACAGTGGTGATTGCTGGGGGGCAGGGTATAAGGGGACTAAATGGTGTTGGAAAAGATCTAGTAAAAATTAAATGAAAAATAAAATAAAAAGAAGAAAAAAAGAAAGTGGATAGTTTCATTCTTGTTCAAGCCTGAAGACCTGAAAACAAGTGAAGGCAGTGAAGTCCCAGGCAGAGTCCAAAGGCGCATGAACCAGAGGAACGAGGTGTATTTCCCAGTCCATGTGCAAGAGAATATCCAAGTTCAAACAGTAAGACAATTCCTTCCTTTATCTTTTCGTTGTACCAAGCCCTCAACAGTTTAGGCAATGCCCATCCACATTGCGAAGGGCAATCCACTTTACTCAGTCTACCAATAGAAATATTAATCTCATCTGAAAACACTCTCACAGATACACTAGGAATAATGTTTAGCTAAATATCTGGGCAGCTTTTGTCCTGGTCAACTAGACACAAAAAAACGAACCATAACAGAATCCTCTGAAAAAGTTATTAAAGAAGCAGTAACTTAATTACATTTCATTTAAGAAAATTAAGAAAAAGGAGGTTCTGGATTTAGGAAAAAAAAACACTAAATGCTTAACTAAATGCTTAATCCCACACTAAAAAACCAAAGAATTTTGCCAATGTTTCTTCATGATATAAATGAAAATTCTCTAATGATACATTATTTGGCTTGTAAAATATTCATGATTTTTATTCATTGCTTTCTCTTACAGCTTCTTAACTTTAGGCCATTTTAAAAATCATCATCATCTTTAGCATGAAGAAAGGGAAAAACGAGAAAATTTTGAATTAGCTAATTGCTATGTTTGTGAAAATAAGGTAAATTAATAAGCCGTTTGCCCTGGCTGGTGTGGCTCGGTGGACTGAGCATCAGCCTATGAACCAAAGGGTCACTGATTCAATTCCCAGCCAGGACACATGCTTGGGTTGTGGTCCAGGTCCCCAGGAGGGGGCATGCAAGAGGCAACCACACATTGATGTTTCTCTTCCTCTTTCTCCCTCCCTTCCCTTAGACAGCCCCAGTCTATTTGTTGCAAGCCTGTGATGAGCTCCGTGGCTCTCCTGTATTTGCTCTTCCTATATTGCTGTCTCACTTCCCTCTTGCTTTGACTGTTGGTTCTCAGGAATTTCATTTATAATGAAGAGTTAGCTCACAAGCTTTTTTTGTCTTTTAAAATTTTTTTTATTGTTGTTC
Source organism: Phyllostomus discolor (assembly GCF_004126475.2). NCBI lineage: Eukaryota > Metazoa > Chordata > Mammalia > Chiroptera > Phyllostomidae > Phyllostomus > Phyllostomus discolor. The sequence goes on from NW_023397534.1 coordinate 47,210, forward strand.
AATTAGACTTGTCCCCATTCATTCCCCATTACTCTCATCTGCCCTTCCCACCCCCTACCTTCCACATTCAGTCTTCCCCCAGTTGTCTTTGTCCACGGTTCCTTTATACATGTTCCTTGACTTGACCTTTCCCCTTCGTTCCCCATTATCCCCCTCCCCTCTTCCCTCTGGTCACTGTCGGTTTGTTCTTTATTTCCATGTCTCTGGTTCTATTTTGCTTGCTTCTTTGTTTTGTTGATTAGGTTCCAGTAATAGGTGAAATCATATGCTCTTTTTCTTCCCCTGCTTGGCTTATTTCACTTAGCATAATACCCTCCAGTTCCATCCATGTTATCGTGTAAGAGGGTAAGAGTTCTTCTTTTTTTTTGCTGTGTAGTATTCCACTGTGTAGATGTACCACAGGTTTTTTTTTCTTTTGTCATTTCAATAGCATGTAATGGCTTCTAAATGTCCCATTGATGATATTTCCCATGTTTATTCAACCTAGCTTTTACTGAGATTTTGTCCCAATTTTCTTCTGTTTTTTTTAATATTTATTTATTTTTGTATTGTTGTTCAAGATCCATTAATTTACTGATGGGCACTTAGGCTGTTTCCAGCCTTGGGTATTGTAAATAATGCTGCTATGAACACTGGGGTGCATATGTTCTTTTGAATTGGTGGTTCAGGATTCTCAGGGTGTAATCCCAGCAGTGGAATTGCTAGGTCAAAAAGCAGTTCCATTTTTTAGTTTTTTGAGGAAATGTCATACTGTTTCACACAGTGACTGCACCGGTCTGCATTCCCACCAACAGTGTACTAGGGTTCCCTTTTCTCTGCTACCTTGCCAAGACTTGTTGTTTGATGATTTGTTTATGATGGCCATTATGACAAGTGCAAAGTGGTATCTCACTGTGGTTTTACTTTACATCTCTCTGATTGGCTAATGATCTTGAGCATCCTTTCATATTTCTGGGCCTTCTGTATATTCGCTTTGGAGAACTGTCTGTTCAGGACCTTTGCTAGTTTTTTAATTGGATTGCCTATCTTCCTGGAGTGAGTTATGTGAGTTCTATATATGTTTTGGAGATCAAACCCTTGTCTGAGGTATTATTGGCAAATATGTTTTCCTCTATGTTTGGTTCCCTTTTCATTTTGCTGATGTTTTCTTTAGCTATATAGAAGCTTTTTATTTTGATGCATCTCATTTGTTTATTCTTTCCTTTATATCCCTTGGTCTAGGGGACATATTGGTGAAAATATTGCTATGTGGAATATCTGAGATTTTTCTGCCTATGTTCTCCTCTAGGACTTCACAAGTTTTTGTCTCAGATATTTTTCTCTAGGAACTTAGTCTGTATTGTGAAATGTTATCTCATTTCTTTATCTCCCAGTTAGGAAGTCCTGGTTTGTAAAGTTTCATTCCACACTTTGATTTTAGTAAAAATAATAGTTTGATAATATAGTTATGTGACCTTAGTAGTGAGGATTTTTTTTACTTTCTAACTCTATAAAACTAGATAGCAAAAGCTTAAAATTACAGTATAGTTAACGTATTGCCATTCTAATCACATATACAATGATCATACTATAAATAACAATGTTTTACACACTTTGGTAGAAGTATCTGACTTGGTGAGAACTGAAGAAATGTATATCTACATAAGGAGAGATAAAGCTATTTTACATGAAGTTATTATTGAATGATTAAATATTCAATTTTTTAATATTAGCTATAATTATTGTGGGGTTTAGATAAAGTAGTGATCACTTAGGTTATTGGAAGTATCTTGAAAGGGGGCAGAATTGTTCAAGTCTTTATACATTAATAGCTGCAAAGCAATCAGAATGAAAACAGCTGAATCTTTTTGCCTCTAATAATAAGAGACACATGGCCAAGGAAGAAGAGATTAAAATTAATAGGAAACAATAGCTTACATGAGGGAATCAAGTAAGTAGTGGAGTAACTATAATTATGTAATTAAATAGTGAAAATTCGAATTTTAACAAAGTAGGCTAGATAAGCTGAAGTCTTTAAACTATTCTTTAATATGATATATAATTCCTTAGTAATTCTGAAACATCTCAAATTGATTTATATTTGGTTCTTATATCAGTTATCATTATACCCTTAAATTCTGATTTTTTAAATTAAAATGTAATTAATTAGTTTAAGGCAATAAAATAGATGATTATTTTACTAATAATTATTATAACATTATCTGAGTCCTTATGATAGGTTTTTACTTAATTTAATAATTGAAAAATTAATACTTGACTTTAATTTAATTTGTTCATTTAAGTATATTGTTTTTATTAAAGAAACCTAGGAAGAGAAAATAAACAACCATTTAGTTAATAAAGCCAAGTTTAGCTTCTATTTTTATATTTATTTAATTTTAAAACTCAATCATTACATCAACATTTTACACTAGCCTGAGTTTCAAATTATCTCAAACTACACCATTCCTAAACATCATAAAAAATAATGCTTTTATATGAAATAGCAAATATCATTTTTTAGCAGTATAGGAGAAATTACCAATACAAGCTCACATTTTTAATATGATCTATAGGGGAGGGTCGTAAAAGTCATCACAGATAACTTGGAAATAAGTGCTAAATTGAATTAAACTTAAAAATTAGTAAATTATTGGTTATAACATATGTAAACAACATGACAGAGACACAAATGAGAGGTTTTCTAAGATATTTTCCCCCAGAATGGGAGGTATTCTATACACAATTAAGTTGATTTCCTTAACTTGAAATTCATTATAAAATAATATGTGTCTCCTGAGATAAATCATTATAGACAGTTAGTGGTAGAGAGCCTCAGTCTTTACTGATGACAATTTAATACATGTAAATCAATAAATGTGATGCATTGCATTAACATAATAAAGACTAAAAATTATATGATCATCTCCAGAAAAGCAGAAAAAGCATTTGACAAAATACAGGGGTTTTTCACAACAAAAAAAACTTTCACAAATCAGGTATAGAAAAAATGTAGTTCTCATAATAGAGGCCATATAAATTAAGCTCAGAAGTAACATCACAATCAACAGTGAAAAGTCAGAAGTCTTTTTTTCAATGATCAGGGCCAAGACGAAGATGTTACTTTTTTTCATCGTTTTTGCTCAATATAGTACCTAAAATCCTAGCCAGAGCAATCAGGTAAGAAAAAGAAATACCAAATATCTAAATAAGAAATAAATAAATAAAATTAATTCTCTTTACTAGTGATATGATTTACTAGTGATATCACTAGTGAGCGTGAAAACAATAAAGAATCCACTTAAAAACTGCTAGAAGTAACCAACAAATTCAGTAAAATATCTAGATACAAAACCTATAAAAAATTAGTTGTGTTTTATTTCATATGACATTACATTAGTTTCAGTTGTACAATATAATTATTTTTATATATATGTATTTTATACATATATAATCATATATATGTAATGATTATATATATAAATGATTAAACATGCATTACCATATATAGTTATAATTTTTTGTTGTAATGAGAACTTTTAAGATTTACTCTCTTAACAACTTTAAAAAATTTTTTTAAAGACTTTATTTATTTTTAGAAAGAGGGAAAGGGAGGGAGAAAGGGAAAGAAACATCAATGTATGGTTGCTTTTCATGTGCCTCCTACTGGGGACCTGGCCCACAACACAGGCATGTGCCCTGACTAGGAATCAAACCAGTGACCCTTTGGTTCACAAGCCATCACTCAATCCACTGAGCCACACCAGCCAGGGGAAAACTTTTAAATATACAATAGATTATCATTAATTATAATCACAACGCTATATTTTGCATTACTAGGATGTGTTTATTTTAAAGTTGGATGTTTGTATTTTTGACCACCTTCACCCATTTTGACCTACCTCACCCTCCACCTCTGACAACTGCAAATCTTTCCTCTGTATCTATTGAGTGTTGTGTATTTTGTTTAGATTTCACATGTAAGTGAGATAATATGGCATTTGTCTTTCTCTGTCCAACTTTTATAATGATTTCAAAATAATGAAATCTTGTCATTTGTGACAACATGGATAGAACTTGTGGACATTATGCTAAAATAAATAATCTTAAATTAAATAAATGCATTTATGAATTGATGAACATAGGTTGCTTCCATGTCTTAGCTATTGTAAAATAATGCTGCAATAAACAACAATGCAGATATTTTAAGTCAGTGTGTTTAATTCCTTCAGATAATACCCAGATGCAAAATTACTGAATAGTGTGGTAGTCCCATTTTTTAATATTTGGGGGTACCTCCATACTGTTTTCCAGAGTGGCTGTTTATAGTCCCACAAACAGTGCACAAGGATTCCCTTCCCACATCCTTGCCAGCACTGGTTATATCTTGTCTTTTTGACAATAGCCACTATTACAGGTGCGAGGAATTCTCTTATTTTGGTTTTAATTTGCATTTTCCTGGTGATTAGTGAAATAGAGTTTTTTCATGTGCCTGTGGGCCATCTGTATCTTGGGAAAATGTTTATTTAGATCCTCTACCCATTTTCTAATCAAATTATTTTTGCTTGTTTTGCTATTGAGTTGTGTGAATTCTCTACATATTTTGGTATGATCCCTTGTAACATATTTTATTTGCAAATATTTTCTTTCATTTGGTAGGTTACCTTTTTATTTTTTTACAGTTTTCTTGCTGTGTAACAGCTTTTTAGTTTGATGTAGTTTCACTTGGATAGTATTGTTTTTGATGCATTAGCATCAAATCTAAAAATACATCACCAGGTCAGGTGTCAAGGAGCTGGCCATCTGTAATTTCTTCTGTAAGTTTTATGGTTTCTGATCTTACACTCCATCTTTTATCCATTTTGAGTTGACTTTTGTGTGTAGTGTATGATAGTGGTCCAGTTGGCTGTCCAGTTTTCTCAACACCAATTATCAACTCCTGACTAAATTATTTCAATGCATTTTTACCAGGTCTCCATGCTTCTGCTCATCCTGTAACATGCTGCTGAGGGGTGGAGGATGAGAACAGACATGCAACCATTAATTTGGGCACAAAGAAAGTGTTTGATATTCTGGCAAAAGCTGTTCATGGAAATGACTGGTCATTGTAAAATAAATTGAGATAGTGAAAGATGCTTTTGTTGTTTAAAAAAAAAACATTGTTTAATTTTTTTTTCCTCAGAATCAAAGGAACTATGGGAGAAGGAAGGAAGGAAGGAATCAAAGGAAGAAGCAAAGCTGATGTTTATTGTTCTATTCAACGAAAGGTCCAGCTGAGTTGCTGAGTCTGTTGACTCAAAGCACAAGTCCTTCCATGTGCCCTTTCTGAGTGCCTACCATTTCTATAATGATGAGCATTTCTATTCTACTCTTCATACCTTCAGATTCAGGGATGATAAGTGCTCCAGGTGTGACTAGTCCTGTTGCATTTCACTATCATTTGCAGGTTTCTCTAAACCTAAACTCTCTTTCAATTGCGCATTTTGAATGTACCAGGGCCATAACTGATATAAGAGAAACCAGCATGGCAGTCTCAGTGGATTAGTTTCAACATGGACATATGAATGATAAACTCAGAAGCAAATAAAAATCTTAGCATTTCAGATAATATTAAGTATTAAGAACAGAATAAAATATTTAAAAAAGGGACATGCAGCAAATGAATTATGTGGGACTTACTCTAGTTGAGGTTGTCAAGGAAGGTCTTTCCAAGTGATCTATAGGAAGAATGTGACCTTCTGAGGAGGAATGAGCCATTAGAAGATCTAAGCCAACAGTATTCCAGGCAAAGTCAATGATAAATGTTTCCCAAATAATTAATAAACTGAAAATTTAACAGGAAGTGTTGAAAGATCAGAGAAGAAACTTAGTGAAAAAAAGAAAGTAGAAGAAGGTCAGAGGCTTAAACAGAAACATCCTAGGCAGCCTCATGTTGACTGTAATAAAGAAGTCATAATTCTAAAGATAGTGGGAGACTATTAGAGGTATTTAAATAAGGGGGGTGTGACCTGATTGGTATTTCAAATAGGTAGCAGAAGAACAAGCTGAGAAAAGGGAAGTCCCAAAGTGCAAAGATAAGCTAGGATGCTACTTCTGCAGTATAAGAGAGAGATGATGGTAGAAACGGGATCACAGTGGAGAAGTAAGGATTTTAAATTTATTTTGACAGTAGAGCCACAGGATTTTCTGATGACAATATATGTGGAAATAGGAAATGAAGGTTTGATCAACTGGGAAAGCTGTGGCACCCTTTCCAGGGACAGAAAAGACTAATGAAAAAATAGATTTGATGGGAGAATAAAAATGAGTTATATTTTTGGTATGTTAATTTTTACACAGTTAAACTAGAATAGATACAAGGAATCAATGATGTCTTTCCTTCATCTGAAAAAAACTGATTGGCATAGAAAGTAGAAAAAATCAATAAGAAATCTACTCAGAACCCTAAATGAACTAAAGACAAAAAATACCAGCAGCAACAATTGAGTCAAGCTCTGCATCCCTCCAGCAATTCTGGCACACACTAAGTATGTTTAGTGTGCACTATCTTAGTTTAAGGAGGCCCCAGAAAGAAGCCTGCAGCCAGCATCACTGCAGCTTCCTTTTAATGAGGGGAATGTGTGAGAGGAAAAGCACAGCTAATGTGTAGCTGCCACAGCAAACAAGGGCAAGAGGTTTTCAGCTCAAAGAGAAATTCTTTGATAGTAATACCTCTCTCTTTTGCCTCCTTCCAGAAACACCTCAGGCTTCCTATTTATGAACTACAAAATACAACTACAGTAAACTTTCTGGTCAGCTTTCCTTCGGGCCTCAAAGATTCAGCCTCTCTTTACCAATCCCGATCCGTCATTTTGCCTGTTTTCACTTACAATCCTTGCCCTACTGATGCCAAAGGTGTCTTTAGTGTGTTCAACACTGTTTTCTGTACCTTCGTTTCTCTGAACTCAAGCTACTTTTAAGCAAATAACCTTTGCATTCAGCCATATCTCAACTGCACTTTTGGACAGAATTTGCCAGCTAGAGACCAGTACAGTCTGTTCTTACATCCGGATCAGAACAAACTTACTTGAAGGGGAAGATAGGCTATGATACACCCTTGACTTTAACTTTCTATGGTTCTATAATATAAGCTGTTGCCTCTAGCATGCTATGTCTTATAACTAAGCTTTCAGCTATTGCTTTTTCCTTCTTCTACCAATGAAGTTCATTCTATTTTTCTAGTGTAGAAAAAGTTTATTTTAAAATTTATACACTAAAGTTCTCTGTTTTCTCTGGGGAGATACAATTTCACCCTCAACTGAAATATAATCTTATATAAGTAAGATTTTAATGATGTGTATTTCTTAATTCCAGAAATTGATAAAACCTAAAGTTTGTTTTGCTTGAAAGTCAGACATTACCCTCAGCAAAACAATTTTCATATCTCAGTGTGACAACTAGAAACACATATTTGCATTATGCAACCTTGGTGCTAGTATATATTTTATCATAGAATATAAAAACTAACCTCAAAAAATTGATCACCACAACCACTTACACACTGAATATGTGAACATAGATTCAATCCCTCAGGTCATTATTCAGTCATGGCTTAGCTTCTTTATCAGCATGAAGGCATATTGCTAAGTACCTGAATCTTATGTCTCTTGCCTGTATTACTGTATTTCACTGTTCTTGCTAATACACCTAAGACATGTCAAAAAATAGGAAGGTAGGATTTTGGGGGGGGGGGTAAATGGAAATGCAAAGGAAAAAAGAAGCAAAAGGAGAGTTAAAATAGATGGCAGACATCGGAGGGGGGTAAAATAAGACAATCAAAAGGCAAGAGAAAAAGATCTAACACCCCATGACTCCTAAGGGAAAAATGCATAGATCAGACTGTGTTCTCTCTCACACGGAGACTGAATTCAAAGACGTTCATGCTGTGTGCTGTCTTTCTCTCCCAATTCTCACAGAAAATATCTCAGGCTGACAAATTGCTCCTTCGAGAAACATTTTAAACAGGTGTATGACTTTCAGATATAGGCAAGGTTGGTTCTAGAAAATATTGTGATGTAAGGTAAATATTTGCCTCTCCTTGCTCAGCACATCCCACTGAGTCCCTGCATGACTTCATTTTCTCCTGACCTGGAGCCCTCACTGGCATCTCCTGCTTCAGTTTCAATACACAAGTCACTTAATACCCTCTAACACGGACTCACGGGGAGTTTGTAAAATGAAATGCACAATGTGGAAGCACATATGTGACAGCTGTGGAAATGTGCCACTCAGATCTGCAGTGGTGACTTGACCGAAAGCTCCAGCTGCTGCACCTTTACCCATCACTGCATTCCTAAAAGATTATGCTTCCCCCAGGCTCCTCTGAGCTAATGACTGAGCACAGATGGATACTTAAGCAGACAATACAGAGAAATGCAGGAGTTTTTCCACAGGAGAACCTGGCACAAGGGCTCCTTTGTAGCTTAGATAAGCCTTTCTTGGAACCATGCTGCATCCAAGAATCTCTCCCCCAACTCTTCTTCTCTCCTCTTTTCTTTCACAGGTGTCAGACAGTGCGATGGGTGTCAACGCTACTCTTCTTGCTCCTTTTTGCAGTAAATGTCTTGAATGTCTAATTCTGTCTTGGTGTTTGCCACTTGATGGTCCTGAACTAATGCAAATGGTGCTGAGATATTTGAGAAAACAGATGGCAAAATGAGGGTTTTGAACTTAGTCCTTCATTGCATAGAAGAAAAAGAAGACACAATCCTAAATGGTATGAGGGACACCAATAGAACATGATATAAGATGGCATCCCAACTGCTAAAGGCTCCTTTTGTGCTACCTGGGTAGATGGGAAAAAGGCTTTATCATTGCAAGTGCAATGACTTGGGCATTTTAAATAATTGGTGGGTGACAAGGTCTAGCAAAATAGCAAATATGGGTGGTTACTGTTAACTTGAATTAACTCATTGAAGGCTGATGATGAAAAAAATATTGGAGGTTAAAAAACAGTTAAAGGCTGATGGTGAGAGAGAGTCAAGGGATCTCTTTGGTCAAAAGCAGAAACTGCTGAGGATTGGACTGAAAATCTGATAGAATCACAGATGTCCAGAAGCATCTGCATGTTTATTCAAAGCACATTGGTTATGTTAAAGTCAGGGCCCTGGTTGAGAAACTTGGGGCCCCAACACATGGCATGGGAACATGTGCTTTGAACATGTAGTCTGAGGACAATGCAGAAGAGCCCCCATTATTTCCTATTAAGCTGTAATAGCACGCTGTACTGAAGATACCTCTACACCACTAAGAAACTTTCTCACTCAGAAGCTGCACCCTCCAAAACTAGAGCTATTCCCAGTGTAATCTGGCTAAGGGCATGTTCAATCTGATAAGGGAGGAAAGAGTCTGCAACAAAAGGAGAGGTGGAATGAACTGGGCTCAGTCAGTCAGTGTATACCAACCAGATGGTCTCAACTACTTTACAAGCCTGGGTCCTGGGTCCTGCTGTGGAATGACTGGAAAAACACACTTTCAAAGGGCTGATGGGGGTAGGAGACTCTGATTGACCAGCTCTAGCCCAAGGGTCAACCAGTGGTCATGACTTTTCGATGACCTCATCCAACAAGTGGGGCTCAGGTCAGGAGAGTCGGAGGGTCTGTATTACATGTGTGCATGCATCTGTCTATCTGTCTCTATCTCTCTGTGTATCTACCTATCTATCATCTATCTACCTTTCTAGCTATTATATATATATCATCCATCTATTTTATATCCACTATATGCTTTTATGAATGTAAATATAAAGCAGTCTTATTTCAAAGTAATATAAAGATGTTTACTGTTTT
>NW_023397535.1:0-48576 GCF_004126475.2 Phyllostomus discolor
AGATTTTCCTGAGCCAGCAGGGACAGGGCGGCGAGGAAACCCAGCAGAATTCCGGGGGAGGACGGCTCCTACCACCACCAACCCATGTCACACTGCAAAGGGCCTCTGGGGACGAGCGGCAAATCCCTTAGCCAGTGGGACAGGGACAGTGGGGTGCTATGGATGTTTTTATAATTGTTCAAGTGATTTTTAGAGAAGGGGGAAGAAGGGAGACACAGAGAGAGAGAGAGAGAAAGAAACATCAACTGGCTGTTCTACATACTGATGCACTTGTGGGCTGCTTCTTGCATGGGCCCGGACCGGGGATCGAACCTGAGACCTTGGTGCACGAAGGACGGCGTTCCGACCAACCGAGCCACCGAGCCAGGGGGCTCTGGGTACTTTTAATGACACAGATTCCATGACGGAGTGCCGAAAGTGAAAGGAAAAAAGAAACACGTAAGTCAGCTGACGCCTCACAGGCACCACAGGCGAGTCACCGATGGGGGTCAGGTAGAACGTTAGGGGTGTTGGCGTACACAGATCGTGCCATCCGCAGGGCCGTACGGAAAACACGGCATCCACGGAGAGGGCCCTGCGTGGGCCGAGTCACGCGGTGGGTCGGTGGTCTCTGCCTGCACACAGCAGCCCTGGGGAAGGGGCTCCAGAGCCTGGCCGCAGGGACAGTGGGGGTTTGGGTGGCCGTGCAGAGGTGGTGGTGAGCCTGCAGAACCGGGTTCGAGGCTGACACTTCAGTGCAAAGACAGCGCCATGGCTGAGAGCAGGAGACAGGCACGCCGTGTGCAGTGGGGGCAGGGCAGCGGCGCTGGGATGAAAACCAGCAGGAGGCCCCCAAAATGCAGAAGAACAGTGAACCGTGCATCACACGGGTTACACGACACAGTGCCTTGAGGGCTCTTTTTCCTGTAGAAAACCATGACAATGCACACACTACCCATGTATGTAGACATGGCAGATTTTGGGAGTATATAGGATCAAGGAGAGACACCATCGGGCTGATGCATCGCCACTTACATTCCAAGCTCTGAGTTTAATAAAAGGGCCTTCTGATTCTTGGTGGCCTGGTGTCAGCTCACAGAACAATTCAGGGTAACCGCACCCTTACAACGAACGCAATTTAAAAAACGCAAGCCTTGCCCTGGCTGGCGTAGCTCAGTGGATGGAGCGCGGGCTGCGAACCAAAGCGTCGCAGGTTCGATTCCCAGTCAGGGCACGTGCCTGGGTTGCAGGCCATGGCCCCCAGCAACAGCACATGGATGTTTCTCTCTCTCTCCCTCTCTTTCTCCCTCCCTTCCCTCTCTAAAAATAAATAAATAAAATCTTTTTAAAAATTGTAAAAACAAATAAATAATTTTTAAAAAATGAAGGGAAAACAAATATCCAGAACAGAAAATAATATCAAAAAATACTCCTAAGTGTCAAAAGTAATGGCACAGGCAAAGGCTGTCACAAAGAAGACTGGAAGATCTCTAGTGAACATCAGTAAGCTTTTTTCTTGTGGACTTCAAGTTTCACCAAGTAACGTTACGAAAAGCGAAGCTGAATATTTAAGTGCAACGCCATTCATTTTGTTAAAAATCCCCTGAACACGCACAGCGATGCAGCCGCTCATTCAGAAACAGTGCACTCAAATCATCTGCGATCGTCTCAGAGAGGGTGACAACAGTTACACTAGGGTTACTTGTGACTAGAACGAGGCACGCCCCTTGCTGAGTCGAGACACTTCCCCGCGAAAATACAGAATAATTTTACTCATCCTGAAATGCAGGATGTAGGAGAACTCCTGGATGGCTGCTCTAAGACACACCTCATGCTTACACATCATTGAGATCATTGAGCCAAGGTGTGGTTTGCACAGGTGGAATGCATGACGTGTGAGCCTAACGTGACCAAAAGCTACCACGACCATCCACGGAAGCTACCTTCACTCACTCGTTCCCCTGCGTGTCTGACACCAGACCACTCACACAATGACGAGAGTGCCCCATTCCTGAGAGGCGTCCGCATGAGCAGGGAGGGTGAGTCACAAACCCCCCACCATCGACCAGCAAACAAAAACGCACGTAACCCTTAAAAGAACCACAGGGACCGATTTCACAAACAAAAGTTATCCACGGTAACTGCCACAAAGCTGGAGAGCTTGTACCGCAAAATTTGGGCTATTTCCAAAACGTTAATATGATATAATGTCACGGTATTGGTTTTTGCACTCCGTAGAGATTCCCCGTAAGCTTGGGCAGAGAAGCTCTGTCGTTGATAGAGAACTTCAAGATACAGTCACCAGAAACATGGCATTTCATAATCCTGATCAGGAGGAGGGGGGGGAGGGGGAGGGGGAGGAGGAGGAGGAAGAGGAAGAAGAGGATGACTTTCATTAACGAGTAAGAAACCGTGAGGGACCACAGGCTGCGGGGTTTCCCCATAATTAAAAAGGCGCTAATTGCAGGCAGGAGGCAGCACCTATGGTCCACAGGAGCTGTTTCTCCGTCCCGGACCGTTGGCGGTGGCGGGCGGGAGCAAATAACGTGAGTTTAAGGGAAACAGAAACACAGAGCTTTTACAGCGACAGCAAACGCACGGAGGCAGAACAGGGAGCAACGCAGGGACTGCTCTCGCCGCGGGGGGGCGGAGTGACCTGAGACTCAGCCAGGCCCCCTCTGCGGACGGTTCTGTACCCGGTGGGGGGTGGGGGGAGCCCTCCCCCGACGGACACCCTGATAACTGTGCCACGCACCGTGCCACGACACCCCCTAAACGCATCTGGGGTTCGTACGGCCGGAGACATCTCCCCATGTCCAGGGAAACCCCGCCCCCGCCGTGTCACGAGTGAGATTTGAACATGAAGGGTCCACACAGGGACCCCTGATCACATCATTCACGGCCACACTCTCAGAGACCACGGGCAGGCTGCTTCGGGCACGCAGCCCGAGGAGGCGGCTGGTCAGGGTGGGACATTGTTTGATTCAGGACCGCGGGGAGCTGATGATGACTCAGGAGCCCGCAAGCAAGACTGTCCAGGCCCCAGTCCGATTCTCCTCCTGTTTGGCTGGAGCTGAGGTGAGCCCTGGTGCAGGTGAGGGTGTGGAGGGTACAAGCTTCCTCCCACTTCCGAGGCCCTCGAGAAAAAAAGCTGGTGACAGGTTTCCCCGGTGAGAGCAGGAGGTTGTGGTGTTTGGGTACCTAGACGCCAGGGATACTTAGCTACCCCACCCCACCCCCAGGCCCCCCGCCCCTGGGAAACAAGCTGAATGACCTAAAAACCACACCTCCCGGCCCCTGGGGGTGGGGTTCTGAGTAAGGACTCACAGACCAGCCGCTGATTTCTTATCGTAGGGAACCCCTCTGTGTCTCCAGCCGCCGGGTCAGCCGTACCATTTACGGAGGCTGGGGGGCACGTGCTGACCCCAGGACCGCCGGCTGACCCTGCCTGTGTGTTGTTGGCCTCCTCTCACCCCCTGCGCTACCCACCCCTGACGTTCGGCACTCGCAGGGCTCCCGTTGGGTCCACCGTTTGGGGTAATCCTGGGTGTGTCCTCCGGTTCACGGGAGCTACACCCCTTCCTCATCTTGCCTCTCTCCTCCCTGAACTTTCAGCCCTAAGCTCCGCAACGGGGGTCTTCGACATCCCCCTCCACTTTGATCCACGCGTGGCCGTGACGACACACCCACCTCTGTAGACACTAGAGCACCTCACGCCTTCAGCCCCAGGGAAGCCCCAAACTCCTCACGCTCACCCTCACTGTGCTTCAGGCCGCTCCCAAATAGGGCCCCAACATCCTACGCCACTGTCTGCAGAATCATGCTCTTCTTCACATCACAGGGACCCCCTGCCCTTCCCAAACGGAGCCCCCCCCCCCTTTCTTACCGGGACACCTGGCTTCCCACAGCCCCTCAGGCGCCAGGCCCCGGGGCTCACTCCCTTGCGGCCATCAGGACCCAGGGAGCACGCCCCCCACCCCGTGATGACTCCTTACCTTACGTTACACCCTAAACAGCATCACATGCCCCCTCTGTGTCCCCCCCAGGACACGTCCAGGACCACCCCCTCCGCTGTCCAGAAAGTCATGTTACCCACACTGCATGTCCCTTACGGCAGAAAACGACTTTTCACGTTGTTTGCTCGGTGCCACGTAAGACTCTATGCTTTGCACAGACCTGGAGCTCTGTAATAAACTGGGATGAGCCGTTGGAATCACAGACAATGGACAATCCTGGCGGGGACCTCACAGGTACTTAAAATGAGGAGAGATTACGATGGAGACTGGCCGTGGATTTTAGCCCCCGATCTCCGTGGTGGAAATGTGTCCAGAGGACCTACGCCATCTCTTCCAAATTCCTGCGCTGCATAAAAAGGAAATGAGGAGAATGGCCGGAAAAGAGCGTGCGTGGCCACCGTGGGTTGTGCTCTGAAGCAGACAGACAAGTAGGGAGCAGCCTACACCCCCACGGGGCACACGGTAGGGTGGAGCAACAGGGCACTCGGGACTAAGGTGGCTGGGGAGAGTGATGTAATAACACACTCAAGGAACTGATTCGTCAGTTAGGAAGGAGGAAAAGGAAGAGAAAGGGTAAAAAAAAAGTGTGTGGTGAGGGGAGATAAAAAAAATACCGCAGGCGGTGACGAGTCCGCTGGTGTTGCGGCGCATTCCCAGAGGACGAGATGAGAAGCCGTGGCTGCACCGTGCCGGGCGGGGTCGGTGTGGCGTGGACCCGTGCACCCGAGAGCCGGATAATTTTGTGGACGGGCGTCACCATGCATGAGAAAGCAAGCCCCCCACGCCGGAAGGAAGGGGTAGGGAGGAGAGGAGTTGTCCAGCCAGGATTCTGTGGCAAGGACTCTCTGGTCGTGGCTCTGCAAGTTCAGCAAGTGGGGTGTCTGCTTGCGGGGGGGGGGGGGGGTGCAGATGCAAGATCAGACAATCCTCGAACGTCACCACGCTGCCCCCCGACGCGGCAGGACACAGGACGGGAAGCCAGGCTTGGCGCCAGACCAGCGGCCGCCACCTGGGAGACAGACGCTCGCTCCACAGGGGACGGTTCCCACGCACGGTGACCGGAGCTCTGCCAGGCCAGCGCCCTCGGGGGCTGGCTTCCCCGTGGCCTGGAAACCCTGGCCTGGCAGAAGCCTGTGTCTTCTATGCACACCCCAGAGGCACAGCCTCCCAAGTCTCCACAGGCAGGGTGGCTGTTCTGGAAGCCTCCTCCTGACCCAGAGGCAATGCACCGAAACACCAACCATCGTGACAGCCAGCCTAGGGAGGGGCCGAGGTCAGCATGGCCATGCCCGCGACCTGGTGGAAAGGCTAACGAACAGAGCTGGACGAAAGGAGGGAAGGGTCTCAGGCGCCAAGGCTAAGGTCTTGTTGGCCGTTCGGCCTGGAGACGCACGGCATGTCTGAGCCCACGAGATCATCACAGACACGGGAGACGGTAGGAGCAACCGCCGGAACGACACAGGTGAAGAAACCGGGAAGGAGAGAGAGGAAGATGATGGTGATAGGGGTTTAAGACTTGGGAAAATTTAGCTTAAGGTAACTAGTCATCAATCTAGCAAGTCACGTGTATGTTCAGTTTTTGTTTCAGTAACTACAGATCAGGCCCATCCTTGCCCCTTGAGAATAAGCAGCTGACCTCCTGGAGACATCTGTACCAGGAAGAAGCAAGCGACCACCCTTCCCCCTTGGAGGCAACTGTTGATTTTGAAAGGCTTTCCCTGACACCTCGTTTGCCCTCCCCCAACCCCCCTTATAAAAGGTCTGGCCAGAAAAGAAAGAGCAAGATGGTTTGTTAGGGTATGAACCTGCCATCTTCTCGGATCGCCAGCCATCTGAATAAAGCACCTATAAAAGATTCAATCACTGTCATTGCTTATTGGATGTGGTCGTGACAGGCAGCCCGAACGCCGGTGTCTTTTCCGGTTACAATGGTACAGACCGTGCAGGAGAAACGCAATGAGCTCAGGAATGCGGAGTGAAATTTAGTACCGGTGTGTCTGTACAGAGCTCCTATTACTCTATTGATCCAACGAGACCCAGCAGCCCCGGAGCGGAGGAAAGATGCCCAGAGGTAAGTGTGATAAAGGACCGGTGTACAGAAGGAGCTCCTGGAGCTAAACAGTATCTTCTGGAGAGCCCGCTAGGGGCTGGGCATGGGGCCACTCCTCACCACACGCGGCCCATTCTTGCACGGGCAAGGCGGTCACAGCAGCCACACACCTGGGGCCAGCAGCAGGAGCCTCGGCAACCTCACGAGAACAACGCACTTGAGTTGGCACGGCTGCCCCCCTGGCCAGCGTGCGGACAGAAAACTTCCCAAAGAAGGTTGCACGCGTGCAGAATCTCAGAGGAGGAGTTGCGAGGCCGTAACTCCATCTGCAGGGACGGACACTCGGTTCTCGCTACGAAGCGCAGGGGATTCCTACTGCTGCGTTTCGAGCGGGCAAGGACGGTGGCCGCGCCTGCGTTTTCTAAAGACAACCCCAGGGGAGTCCCCAAAGACTGAGGCTCCGGGGAGCGGGACTGGCCACCGGATGGAACCAACCCAGTGGGAACTTGAACTCGGGCAGGGAGGGGAAAAGGTTTAAGACCGAGGTGCAGTCAGAAGCAATGTGCAACCCCCGGTCAGCGGGGCCCTCAGGCCAGACAGGAGAACTCTTCCCCGGCCTGGCTCCTCCATCGATTCCTGACCAACACCTTTCACATCTTTCTCCGAGGCACGCCAGCCCCGCCTGCAAAATACCTACTTACCTCTAAATGCAATACAGCATGAGGTCCGTCCTACTCATTGAAACAACCGCACAGCATCTACGGGAGGACAACGCTGACACAGACTACCCTTTCTCCACAAGATTTGGGATCCACGCTGAGCATCAGCGACCCCGTAAAATGTAAGGACCAGGGCGAGGAGACCAGCTTCATCAACCGCCCGATACACTGTCCGCACATCAGCCCCACGGAAACCAGTGATCGGACGGGTGTAACCACCCACGGACTCGTGGGCGCACCGTAGATGATAAGGAATTCCCCCGTTATCATTTGAGAATCTAGAGCTTTTTTTTTTTTTGCCCTGGCTGGCGTAGCTCAGTGGATTGAGCGCGGGCTGCGAACCAAAGTGTCGCAGGTTCGATTCCCAGTCAGGGCACATGCCTGGGTTGCGGGCCACGGCCCCCAGCATCCGCATATCGATGTTTCTCTCTCTCCCTCTCTCTCTCTCTCTCTCCCTCTCTCTTTCTCTCTCTCTCTCTCCCTCCCTTCCCTCTCTAAAAAATGAAATAAATAGATCTTTTTAAAAAAGAGCTTTTTTTAATGAATCTGGCAGATTTTATGATGGTCATGATGCACTTTTTTTTTAAAGTTTCCGGAAGCAAGTATCTTCCATAAGTAGAGTGGTCTGTCCCTGCTCCTTTCTTGGCCTCCCACCACGACACCGGTGCTGCGAGGGTGGGGGTGACATCCTCTTCCACCAACTCCCCGTGGGATTCTGGGTACCACGTCACCAGCCAGCACTGTGCCCCACATTCTTCTCCGTGATGCCAAGGGAGCTGCTGGTGAAGACCCCAGACTCATCCTAGAACCACCGAAGTCAAAGGCCAATTCATCAGGCCCACCCAAGGGTCTGTGTTATCTCGGCGCAGGGCAATGAGGAAGCACGAACTTGGTTTTGGCTCACACTCTGGACTCCTTCTGTCTATCGCTGCTTGTGCTCCGTACGGCTGCCAGTCCAAGTCCAGGGCCCACGTTCACCCCCGTGCGTGATCCAGCCCTCCGAGAACAAAGTCCTACATACCGTTCCCACACTTCCAATATGTTCTTTCATGAAAGTTCTACGGCGAACAATTTTTTTCCCACCTTTTCCCTTGCACTCCCACACCCGTGTTACATATAAGAAGTGACGTGCCACCTGCCAGCCCTGACATTTGCACAGGTGTGCGTTTGACAATGTTTACGCTCAGGGCGTGGACACGGAGAGAGCGATTCGGGGGACGTGGTTCAGATACATTCCGCGTGATCTTTTTCTCACGACTCGCTTTATGATCATGCAGCGTGACTGCATCCCAAAATGTTACAGCCGAAATGATCTCCTCCCTCCTTCCGATGCTGTGCCGTGGACCTGTGTGCCTGGCACTAAACAGGAATTGTGTTTTTGTTTCTCTCCTCCGCCTCCCCGTTTCGGAAACATCTTGCTAGTGATCCCACCCCCCAGCAGCTCCATCGGCATGGAAATGAGTACAGAGGCTTGGCTCACACCAAGACACGACAGCGTAGGAGGACGCTTCTCCTTGGTAAGGTCCGGTGCCTTTTTCTCCGCTTGGAAGGTGGTAAGACATGGGGCACTTCAGCCCGTCACCAGCTTGGGAAATGGCCAAAGGGACCTCTGGCCTGTCCTCACTCCCGGATGGGGACGGAACCCGCCAACTTTGAGCACACACGGCAATGCTCCCACCACCTGCGCCTCCGGGTCAGGGCTACTGTGAATACACAGGCGTGTGCACACGCCCATCTGGGAACCCATGAATACACACACGCATGCATATTCGTGTAGACCATCTAGTCAAGGACCTGCGGATGCACGGTGAGATTTAAGAGGTTTGGGGATGACCTATCTTCATGTCTTGCTTGCTTCCCTTTCAAATAAACTTTTTTTAAAAGATTTTATTTATTTATTTTTAGAGAGACAAGGGAGAGAGAGAGAGAGAGAGAGACAGAGAGAAACATCCATGTGCGGTTGCTGGGGGTTATGGCCTGCAACCCAGGCATGTACCCTGACTGGGAATCGAACCTGGGACACTTCGGTTTGCAGCCCGCGCTCAATCCACTGAGCTACGCCAGCCAGGGCTCAAAGGAACTTTTGCGTTGTAAGCTCAGACAGCAGTGCATGCACTCGTTCCCTCCTGTGAGCCGGAGTTCCGTAGCAGCGCCCACGCATGCATGCCTCCCACCGGATGCTGCCCCTCCAAGTCCACGCATTGAACCCCAACCTCCCACGCAATGGTGTTAGGAGGTGGGGACCCGGGGCAATGATGGCGTCACAAGGCTGCAGCCCCTTGAATGGGGCCAGTATCCCTACCAAAGGGACCCCACAGAGGCCCCCGCCTTCCCTGCCCCCCCATACATCCTGTGAAGACGCAGCGAGAACACCGCTGTCCACAACGCAGGCACGGAACCCTCAGCAGGTGCGGGCTCACCCAGCACCTTCCCTGACCTCAGAGCCTGATCCTCCACAACTGGGAGAAATACATTTCCGCTCTCGACACCACCGTGCGTGGGTGGGTCTGTGCGTCCGGGCGGCTGCAACAGACTGAGCCACTGAGTCTCCCCGCAAACGAGGGTGTGCGCCCTCCATTCCGGGAAGGGCTGGCAGGTGGCCAAAGGCAGTGCGCGCCTCTGCACGTGAACACGTGATGGCGTGACGTCTTCCCAAAGACCCGGGCCATCCGTCCAGCCGGGAGCCACGTGAGAAGACACCCAGCGGCCCACGCCCACGGATCACTGGACGTGGCCCTCGAGCTAGAGGGCAAGGAGAGCAACAGGAACACGAGACAAGGTGAAACGGACTTGCCCCCTTTGATGCGTGAGTGTACGTGTGTCTGTTGACGCGCTCTCCACACTGGGTGTGCCCCACTGCGAGGCTCCTTAACAGTTTGACACCGGCGTTTGCAACTTGTTTCTCTGTTGTGTTTTGTTTTTTTTGGTGCTGCTCACTGTCTGGCTGTCATTCCTAGTGTGCTATTTATTCTCCGCCGCCCCACCATGTCCACATCTGAGGGAAGGCACAGCCCTAACCCTCCCCTGCACCACCGTGGGGCGGCACGGGACAGCAGCCAACGTTTGCAAACGGAAAGGAGAAACAGGACACCCTCTGGAACCCAGCAGGGGGGTGGGGGGGGGAACGCCCAGGCAAGCCAAAGCCACATCATTTTCTACGTGAAGTGATGTTTGTCATGGAACCTTTAAGCGTGCGCATCCGACCTTTCGGGCAACAGCAGCAAGTGCCACGAGGTGACGCAAACCTCTGTGTTTCCCCTGCGTGGGCCCTGGGGACCGGGGGCCTGGAGTTTGCCAGGGCATCCGTCCGGGCGCC
Organism: Phyllostomus discolor; assembly: GCF_004126475.2. Classification (NCBI taxonomy): domain Eukaryota; kingdom Metazoa; phylum Chordata; class Mammalia; order Chiroptera; family Phyllostomidae; genus Phyllostomus; species Phyllostomus discolor. Next base: position 10,081 of record NW_023397535.1, read on the forward strand.
TGAGACATGCACACCGCCGTGCCGCGGAGAGGTATATCCCGGAGGGGCTGCGGCTGGTTCCTTCCCTGCTCTGCTCACGGGGCAGGGGGCCCGGGAGTGCCCCTGGGGTCTCCAACCGAAGTCAGCTCTTCCTGCTGCATGAGGGAGCTTGGCCCAAGCACATCCTTCGCCGTTGGAAGGACGGAATCATTTTCCAGGAGGCGGTGACTGAAGGGGAAGGAGGCGTGAACCATGAACGTCTTTTATGGATGGCCCCTGGGGATTAGGGAAAGCAAGGAAAACAGAAACCTCCAAGTCCTCCACCCCAGCCCCACGCCTGCTTTCTTTTTCAAAGATTTTATTTATTTATTTCTACAGAGGGAAGGGAGAGAGAAAGAGAGAGAGTGAGAAACATCCATGTGTGGTTGCTGGGGGCCGTGGCCTGCAACCCAGGCATGTGCCCTGGCTGGGAATCGAACCTGCGATGCTTTGGTTCGCAGTCTGCGCTCAATCCACTGAGCTACGCCAGCCAGGGCCCCCATGCTTGCTTTTATATATACGGCTTTATGAGCAAAGTCAAGGTGCAGGCTGCTGCGTTTGGAACATGCTCGGTGATAATATTAAAAGCTGTATATCCTGCCCAATTCGCATAGGTGATGAATGAACACACCCCTTCCCAGAGTTAAGGGAGAGAACTCCCAACACAGAAGGAAAAACGGAGTCACCGCAGTGATTTCAATCCGGGCCCCCTTCACGAAAGTAAAATTATCCCTCTGTCTAGGTAAGAAATATCAAACTTAAAAAAAAAAAAAAAAAGCCCTGGCTGGCGTAGCTCAGTGGATGGAGCTCGGGCTGCAAACCTAAGCATCGCAGGTTCAATTCCCAGTCAGGGCACATGCCTGGGTTGCAGGCCACGGCCCCCAGCAACCGCACATGGATGTTTCTCTCTCTCTCTCTCTCTCTCTCTCCCTCCCTTCCCTCTCTAAAAATAAATAAACAAAATCTTTAAAAAAAAGAAAGACACATCAAACCTGCAGAGAATGTGTGGCGAGGTTATTAGTACAACCACTGCCCGGACGAGGCAACCGCTCACCCGATTGGGGAGTGCTCCAGAGGAGGGAGGTTTTAGCGCCTTGTTTTGTCGCTGAGCATCAAAGGAGGAGGCATAAGGGGGTCTCCGTGAAGCGCACGGGTGATCGATTAGGGAGGCGGGAGAAAGCCAAGTGGGGGGATCTCTGGGGACTGGGGAAAAGGTAAAATGATGGGCACGCACTTCTTTTACACAGGAGGGTACCGGAGAGTTCACGGCAAGCAGTCCTGACAACGACAGTGAGCTTTAGGGAAGGGAGAGAGCTAGTGCCCGAGGGGCTGGGGACAGAGGGAGTCACCTGACATTCCACAGGTCGCAGGTGCAAAAGGACCGAGGACAGATCAAGACTGACCTTTGTTAGGGAAAATGCTGCTTAGGGCTAGACTGCCGGCCACCAAGGGCTTTTCCTCAGAAAGTCTGAATTTCAGACCCTCCCGTGCGGTTTCTTTGGGTCTCTGAGTTCCTAAGTCCCCTCCCCCCAGGCTGCCCTGAGCGTCTCAGGCTAGTAGTACCTGGCCCCGTTTCTCCTGCATTGCTTTAAAAATTGTTGAGATTTAAGAATTCATGAATTACAAGTTGCTTCTCTGTTACTTGAACTGTCTTTTTTGGCACAATACATTTCTGGGTATAGGTGCTAGCGTTCAAAGATTTAAACTTCTTTTCCCTAAAATCTGGAAAGAACAAAATAGCACGGGATGAGGTATAAAATGGGAATTTTCATGTGAAATTGAGGAAAACGCATTTCTTTTAAAAATTCTTCAGTTTGTTCGATGGTTTCTTTGCTGTGCAAAACGGGCCAAAAAGGACAACGGTTTCAGTCACTGAAACAATGATAAAATCCATGCATCTGTGTTCTTCTCTGTGTAGGATCTTTCTCAATAAAATTTGGAGAGGAAAAAAAAAGCAATCCCATAGATGAAAATTCTGAAAGGTAACCATTACTGATCGTAAACAAATGTTATTCTCTTGAAAATTGGCCTGATCTTCATTTCACGCGCTGGGGTCTTTCGATGCTTCCTAATACTTAATCAAGTTAAAGGTTTCGATGATTCTTTTCCATGATTAATATACCGGTAAGATTTCACCATACAAGACCAACACCTGTTGCAGCGGAAGGTGCTGCTCCTTCAAAGAAACAGGAGTGTTTGTTAGGATGGTAACTGACCCCTTGTAAGTCCACCACACATTAATTTGAAATCTAAAGTGATTCCACTGCCCTGAGGTCCTCATTCTGGTGAGGAAGGCGGTGTATGTTAAAAGGTGTGTGCGGTGTGCCCTGGGCCCTGGCCGCGTGGCTCAGCCGGTTGGAGCGTCGTGCTCTGTACCAGAAGGTTGCAGGTTCGATCCCCAGTTGAGGACTGAACAGGAGGCAATGGATGGATGTTTCTCTCTCACTTCGATGTTTCAACCTCTCTCTCTCTCATTCTCTGTCTTAAATCAGCAAACATATACTCGGGTGGGGATAAAAAGAAAAAATAGGTGTGTGCTATCTTCTCCAACGGAGCACCCCACCACTCACTCTCCCCTTTCCCCACACAGAGCCCACCACCACCCACTGTGCGTGACCCCTTCTGGCTCAGGCCCCCATGGGAACTGCACCCCCTCCTTGAGATCTGCCTGCCCTCCGTTCTCTCACTGAGCTGCCCTGTCGGGGGTTTGAGAAAACGTGAATCGTTCCGCCGTCAGATCTGAGAAGGCGGAGTAGGGTGTCTGCTGTCTGACCACCCCCAGCTCCGAGGCCGCACTCCTGGGCGCGCTCAGCTCAGCATTGAGGCGTCCGGCCCCGAGAATGTGCCACCGCACACAGGTCTGCCTGTGTTGGCTTCAGGGGCTCACGGGGACCGGTCACGGGATCCGGTGAAAATGAAACTACTCAGCCACCTTTTGGCAGTGATTGAAGCACTTTGCTTGCACAGGTGGAAGGGAGATAAACGATTTTGTCCGAGAATCAGGTCGCAGGAACGGCTGCTTCCCAAGTGATGATGCTTACACATCCCAGGTCACCGCGGTCCACCCCACCGGGCACCCTGGCGTAACCCGGGGCAACGCCACGCACTCCCCTCTGCCGGGCTGTGGGGATGGAGGGGGCGGCTGCCCGGCTTTGTCACTGGGCCGGGTCCTTCCACGGCCCCCGCCTCCATGAGAAACTGGATTTACCTCCTTTATCTCATCTCCCATTTCGTCATTTCTAAGCTCGCCTTGACATATTTTTTTTGCAATCTCAAAAATATAGTAGCGTGTAGGTAAAATGCAGATAAGGAAAAGCATGCATGTTTAGGGACATGGTTTATAATTTTCTATTAAGTCTTGTTAGCTCCATAAAATGTTTATTTTAAATTATTATCGCCCTGGCCAGGTATGTCAGTTAGTCAGAGCATCATCATCATGTACTAATAAGGACGTGGGTTCGATTCCCGGTCAGGGCACATACAAGAATCAGTCCATGCATCAACAAGTGGAATGACAAATCAATGTCTTTCTCTCTCTTCTCTAAAATTAATACACAACATTTTTAAAGTATTATTTATTCATACAACTTACTTGTAAGATTTATCACCTATTTATACTATTTCTTGTAGGTGTGCGGCTTCCTGTTGATGGTATCCTAGTTAAATTATTATCACTGGGGTAACATGTATCCATCGTTGCTGAAAAAATAGTGTCTGACCCCTTACAATCAGGAGGGGCTGCATTTATCACGTGAGATTCTGTGTCTACATTGACGTTATTATCCCTCCCACTGACGTTCACTGTCGTGGGTGGCACCCTCTTGTTCCTGGGGCAATATTTCACCACACACGTCACTCTCAGAGGCCACTGGACAGGAGCAGCATAGCTCCCAAAGTCGTGCATCGGAAGGCCGCGTGTAGGAGGGGACAGATGCCTTCATCATCTCAGTCCAGACGGGAGTTTAGAAGAGAGACAGCTCTTGCTGTGGCCGGTGTGGCTCAGGTGGTTGGAGCATCGCACCACGTACCCAAAAGGTACCGGGTTTGATTCCCGGTCAGGGCACATGCTGAGGTTGCGGGTTCGATTCCCCAGTCGGGGCACCACGTGAGGGAGGCGAGTGATTAATACATGACTCTCACATCAATGTCTCTCTCTCTCTCTCTCTCTTTCTCTCTCTCTCCCCCCCTCCCCCTCCCTCCTTCCCTCTCTCCCTCTCCATCTCCCTCTGAAATAAATACACCATATCCTTGGCTCAGAATTAACAAAACAGAACAGAAAGAAACAACTCTTTATGTGACTCTCTCTGGTGTGGCTTGCAAAGCATTCAGTGTTGTCCACCTTAACCGTTCCCCACGCAGGTTGGCGCTCCAGCCAGGAGCTAAAGAGCTGACCACACCTCACTTCCCCATTTCTCTCCCTGAGTCCACATAAGTCATCACGAGTGCCCCGACTTCCTTCCCCCACGTCCCCAGAATGGCCCCGTCCAGCCCTGTCCGGGCTGCTCTGGTCCCTGCGTGCACCCCATCTCTCGGGGACAAGACTGTGAACTGCAGGCCACCTGCCCACCGTCACCCTCTGTCCACACAGCACCCCCTCCCCACCCCCCCAAATCTACTAGCATCTCAGTCCTGCCCCCGACACCCCTGCTTCAGGGACCAGGACGCTCGCTCCTGTTCCATGCTCACTCTGTGCCCTCTCCCCACTGGCCTTCCCGCACTGGCAAATGGGGCACCCCAAGACCCAAGAAGAGGGGGTTCTCAGGGACCATTCTTCGCCTGCCCGACTGCGGGGTACTCTTGGCCCCCCCTCCGCTCAAGCTCCACCCACTCTGTCCTCCCTGTGATGCGGGCAGGGGGCTTGTTCATCATCGAGACACTAACCTTCCTCCACGGGGTGGACCTCGGCGTCTAGCTACACACTCAGTGGGCTGCTTATCTGATTACTGTCTGTCCCTGTATTTCTCCTGGGGGCTCCCTGGGGGCACACTGGGCATGGCTGTCTTGACCACTGTCGCCCCAGGGTCCAGCACAGCGCCTCACGCAAAGCAGAGGGTCAACGCGTCTGTTCAATGTGGGAATGAAGTAAAGACAGCCCTCACATGACGAAGGGGAAGCTCCAATACGCCCACTTAACACAGAATGATGGCAAGTGAGCTCCTGTAGAAGAACTTACGATTCGGCCAGAATTTAATTTCAACCACCAGATACATCTTGCCATGACAATCCCATGTTACCATGTGAGTAAATTACCGTGAGTGGTGTGCAGGCAACATTCCATAAAGGTAGGTAGTCAGAGATGAGAAAAGGCTAGGGTTTATTGAACAAGACAAAATCGAATGAATACCCACCCTCTACACTTTGTTTTTCCTCTCCACCATCCTGTGTTGCCCATTAGAAGTTTTTTTTAAAGATTTTATTTATTTTTTTTTAGAGAGGGAACGGAGGGAGAAAGAAAGAGAGAGAAACATCCATGTGCGGTTGCTGGGGGTCATGGCCTGCAACCCAGGCGTGTACCCTGACTGGGAATCGAACCGGCGACACTTTGGTTTGCAGCCCGCGCTCCATCCACTGAGCTACGCCAGCCTGGGCACCATTAGGAGTTTTGTGTGTGCCTATCCTGTCTGAGTAAAATATCTCCACAAGCCCTAATGATTATCATCCATGACAATCATGCCTGCCGCGCCTCGAATTCTTCCAAGAACGCAACAGCTGTTCGATAAACAACTGCTCAGTGGAAAGGTACAGGAATGGGGAGCTGTTCTTTGGTGAAACGAGGTCGAACATCAATGGGAACAGATTTCAAATATACACGAGTCACGTGGTATTAATTTTCCCATTTTCTGGCCCGTTTGCGCACGCCAGAAGTACACAGAAGAGAGAAGTAACTAGAGTCAAGGGAAGGACAGCCTCCCTCCTCAACCCAAAGGACAGGGGTGGAAGAAGGCAGAGAAGGTTGGAAACCTTCATTAAGCAGAAGGGTTTAAAAGGTAGAGGGGACCCATCACAGGGAATCTTCTAGAAAGAGAACCTTCTAGAGAGAGCCCAGTTGGGCAAACTCAAAGATGCTTCTTCCTATGAGCATGCCCAGACACCAGGTGGGCACGTGGGAAAGGCTTTGGCCACTGACTCGGACAAGCAAAAGGTCAACACCTCAGTTGGCCACCAGTAACTACGCACAAATGACAACGTGTTTCGCCGAGGACTGCCTCGATTTCCCTTTCTGTAAAAGGAGGACAAGTCACGAGGCTGCGGCTCTTGTGTCAGGAACTACGGGCTTGCACGTTGCTGGCCCGAGCTCAGAACAGCTCTGACGAGAATCACCCCTCCTTCCGTCTCCTGTGGTCCCTCGTGGGCTCCGGAAAACGGGACCCTCGGAAGAGGAGGGTGCATCTTCACGTGTGGACTCAATATCCACTCTCTACAACGGCCGGTTCTTGACACAGTATATTAAGAGTCTGTTGGCGGCTGAATGCCTGCCCCTGGAACTTGGTCATCGTGGGAAATCAATACCGGATGACTTTCATTCACAGGCACACACACGAGCGGCATTACCATTTTAATATAGTTTTTCTCCTCCTCCTCGTGTTTCCGATTAGCATGCGTCGTCACAATGGGCAGCTGTAGTCTTGCCAACTGTGTAATACTGCAAAATCCCTTTTTATGAGACGTATTTCCTCGTGGACCTGTATTGTACAGAGTGAGAGACAGCCCAGCCCGCGCAGAAAAAAGATAAATGAGGCCGTAGGATAAGCGCGTGGGAGAACCGGCTTTCAAATTGGGTGATGTGTTCTCAGCCCTTCCTTCCTCGTCTTCCTCTTCTCCCCTTGTTTCCTTCCTGCTTTCCTCCCTTCCTTCTTTCCATTTGTTCCATTTGTTCCATCTCTCTCTCTCTCTCTCTCTCTCTCTCTCTTTCTCATCCTTTCTCTCTTACATCATCAGCAGATAAAACAACTCCGGAGAGAACGAACACCCCGGAAAAGAACAGTTAGATCCTGGTAAGACACTCTTAGCAAACTTTGGGGTGCCCTCCCGTAGGGGAAATAAACAGGGCTGATGTCCCTCACATTGTGCGGGCGAAAGAATATGTGGGTGTCCCGGGCAAGGAAAAACTGGAAATAAAAAGCATTTCCCTGGAGAAACATGTCTATTGTAGCAGGGTACGGCGGCAGGCGCTGTAGGGTGATCAAGTCAGACAGACAGGGTGCTCTAGCCACACACACACACACACACAGAGAGAGAGAGAGAGAAAGAGAGAATGGGTTTTGAACAGCTGGATGGATGGACGGACAGATGGATGGACAGGCAGAAGGATTAATTCCCAGATGATGGATGGATGAATGGATACAGAGAGATAGATACACAGGGTTCGGCACAAATAATGTCCCTTTTTTATCACAAAATCACAAACACATCAATGTGTAATGTGACACTATCACACTGAGGCACGCCCCGTGACATTTCAGGTGAAATGTTCGAATGAGACCTATACATTATGACGCCCACACTGGGGCCCTACCAGCCACGCGCCCAGGGCGTACCTTCTGCCGCACCCTGTGTACGGGGAGGAGAGGAAAGAGAGGGGAGTGGGTGCCACTGGGGTACCGCTGGCAAGTGCGTACACCTGTGTCCTCGGTTTCAGCAACCTCGAGGTGCACTCGGGGCGCCCCCACGCTTCGGTGCCCGTGCTGTGCCGTGGAGAATGCATGGAACTGTCTACTCTTGTTCTTTTTTTTAATACTTGATTTATTTTTTGAGAGAGAAGAGGTGAAGAGGAGGAGAAATAGGGAGAGAAACATTAATGTGTGGTTGCGTCTCATGCATGTCCCCCTCCTGGGGACCTGGACCACAGCCCAGGCACGTGCCCTGACTGGGAATCGAACCAGCGACCCTTTAGTTTGCTACTCTTGTTCTAAGCAGCCTCTTCGGGGAGAACAAAGGTAACGATACCGTAGAAAAGTAATCCTCTCCACACCGCAAGGCCTCAGCCCTGCCCACGAACCTGCGCTTGCACAACTCACACATCCCCTTGCTCTTTCACGCCACCGCTGCCTTTGGGAGCACGCACCTTCCCACAACACTCCTAGACTAATCCCACAAGAGATGGGTTTTCAAAGTGTGAAGTGCCCGTTCCAGGTCTCTAAAAGGGGACCGTGCCTCTCCTGTGGATGCCACAGAACCGCAACGGCAAGAAGTAATTATCGGAAGATGCTCATTTTCAAGCAGCAGGGTCGGCGACTCCTAGCCAGGCCCGCTAAGGAGCGACGGTAGCCTGCAACAGATGACAGCCCTAGGGCTCAACGGCGTGGGGGTGGGGGGTTATGTGGTCCACTCCACTGGCGTCTGGCGCCACCCTGGAGAGTTTCTGCTTGTCATTACCAGCAATGAATAAAGGGCGCACGACGGCAGAGATCCAGAAGGCTGGCAACCGCCCCACAACGCCCAGGGTGGCTGGGAAACCCTGGATTTGGGAAAGGAGGAGGTAGGACCACCACAACGGCCCTTGGCCCGGCTTCACCCTGCACCCCACGTCTCCAGCGCCCGATGGCTCGGCGTGTCGGTACGGCGTCGAAAACCCTTCTGTGACGTGGGGCTAATCAGTGATCACTGGAGACGCGGAGAACACAGGCCCGTTCAGGAAGAGCTAACTGGGCAGATGACAGCGAGAAGTGTTTCTGTCAGTCGCCCGGGGAGAAGCTGGTCCCATGGGGCAGGTGCGCGCCAGTCCTAAGGTCCCAGAATCATCCTAGTCCGCTCCGGAGGGGACACGGACCCCAAGTGTGCCCCCCGCAAATCCTGCCCAAGGGCAATGTCTTCCATGGCGTCCCTCCACGTTGTCACTGCCTCCACGGTGTCACTCACGTTGGCTCTTCCCGTCTAATGCAGCCACACTTCTGTCTTTATTTTCATAATGTTTTTTTAATTAAAAAAAAGGATTCATATGAGTATTTCACAGGTGATTTTGCATTGGGTATCAGTTACCTTTGGAGGATCTGTACCCTGCTTCTATTGCTTTGTTTTTTATTTAAGATTTTATTCATTTAATTTTAGAGAGGGAAGGGAGGGAGGGAGAGACAGAGAGAGAAACATCCATGTGCGGTTGCTGGGGGCCGTGGCCCGCAACCCAGGCATGTGCCCTGACTGGGAATCGAACCTGCGACGCTTTGGTTCGCAGCCCACGTTCCATCCACTGAGCTACGCCAGCCAGGGCGCTTTGTTTTTTTAAACACCTTTATTACCAGTGTTTGCTTTTTACTGAAATATATATGACCTATGACACTTTGGAAGTTTGAGCCATACATACAACATGTCGATTCTAAAATGTTTTTGAATTACAGACGACACAACATTATTTTGTATTAGTGTTAAAGCATAGCTCGGTGGCTACAGAATCTATTATCCCGTTTTAATGGCGACAGAAGAGTCTGGAATTTCGTTCTGGCCACTGAACAGTGCACACAGAACTCCTGCTTCCAATATGAAGCATTTTTTTTTTTTTCAGAAAAACATGAAAGCCCTGGCTGGCATAGCTCAGTGGATTGAGCGCGGGCTGGGAACCAAAGTGTCCCAGGTTCGATTCCCAGCCAGGGTACATTCCTGGGTTGCAGGCCATAACCCCCAGCAACCGCACATTGATGTTTCTCTTTCTCTCTGCCTCTCTCCCTCTCTCCCTCTCCCTCTCTCTCTCTCTCTCTCTCTCATCTCTATCTCCCTCCCATCCCTCTCTAAAATGTCCCTCTCTAAAATGAATAAATAAAATCTTTAAAAAAAAAAAAAAAGAAAAGAAAAACATGAAATAGACCACCTAAATGCAATAAAGAATTTAGCAGCGCTCTTTCCCAACAGAAAAATGGCAGTGGAGAAAAAAAATAGTACAGAAGCGCACCCACAAATCCAGGCTCGGGAAGAAGTATGAACAGATGTCACGGAGGAGGAGCTTTAGGAGACATTCCACTTTAGGATAGACATTCGAGGAAGAAAAGCACATTGAGGAGACTGTGTGTGTGTGTGTGTGACCTTTTCACAAAACTCTTCGACACTTGGCTTCCCGTGCGAGCCAGCCTCTCCTCCCGCGGAGAGGCGCACAGGCGGTGAGAGGGGTCATTTCATCAGTGGAAGTCAGCGGGAGCCCCAGCCCCCTCCGTACACAGCCCCTTGACAAAATGTTAGCCTTCAACGTGTCATCCTCGGGATTAACCTTTAGAGCGTGCGTCCTCGGAAACGGACAACCGTGGCACGGCGTCTGTCTGCAGGGCCATCGCGCTGACAGTGTTTTCGGCCTTCGCATTCGGACAGCCTCGCTCCTGCCACCCCGGGCTCTGCAAATGTCACCAGTGTGGGGGTGGACAGCTGCGTGCCGCCCTGCCAGGGACGGAAGGTCAACTGTGTCCCCTCACCCAGCGCCTCTGGCCGGTGGCCATGAAAATCCCGCGGACAAGGGCTCGCACGTGGGGACACAGGGGGTGTCCTCTCAGCACGGAAACCACGGAGAACACGTTTCAAGCACACGTTAGCCCAGAGCCAGCCGTGTCTGCTGCCGGGGTGTCGGAATGAAGGTGTAAATAAGATCGTCCCGGGAACTATAGGACCGAGGAGATACGTGAGTGCACCTGAAGGAGTCTTCATTGTCTCCAGGTGGGGGTGAAACATGCCACCTGGGCGCCGGGGTCAGAGCTCAAAGGGCATTAACTGCATCTCGAGTAGCTCATGCGGCTCACCCAGTGTTAGCTCATCCGCCCGTGGCGGGCTGACGCCACCCATCTCTTATGAAGGGGACTGTGCCACTGGGTCGTGTGTGGGGGCCCAGGGGACAGTGACAGGTGAGCGAGCCCTGGTCGGGTAGCTCGGTGGGTAAGAGCATCATCCTGATGCACCAAATTTGCAAGTTCAATCCCCGGTCAGGGCACACGCAAGAATCAACCAATGATGCATCAACATTCGTGGAACTACAAACTGATGTCTCTCTCTCTCTTTCTCTCTGTCTCTCTCTCTCTCGCCCCCTCAAAAAAAAAAAATCAATCTATAAAAAAACGTTTAAAGGGAGCAAAGGTGAGGGAGCTAAATAAATTGATCAAATGCCGCCGCCTTCAAAGACATTTGCTGTGTTAGTCTAGGGCACTGCCTGACTAGGCCATCTTTCAAAATTGTCTCAGTCGGTTGAGGAAAAAATTGCTGGTTTTACCATCTTGGTGGACCCCTTCCCATATAGATCACTGGACAGGAAACGCTGGCATGGATTTTTATTTTCTTTTAATCATTCAAGTAACAGTTTTCTCCCTTTTACTCCCATCCCAGCCCACCCACCCAACCCTCCCCACCTCCCTCCCATTACCACCCTCTCCCTAGTTTTTGTCCATGTGTCCTTTACATTTGTTCCTGTAAACCCTTCCCATTCTCCCCTGGAATTCCCTCTTTTTTCCCCTCTGGTCACTGTCAGCCTGTCCTCTAGTTCAGTGTCTTTGGTTACATTTTGCTTGTTTCTTTGTTTTGTTGTTGAGGTTCCTGTTAAAGGTGAGATGCTATGGTATCTGAGATTTCTTTGTTTTCCCCAAGGAGGCTGACTGTGTGGTCTCCGTTCTCCCTGGCTCCTGAGGCCGCCGGTAACAAACTACACCTACAGCCGTGAGAGGGCAGAAGGAGTAAACAGATAGTAACCCAATACCCGTGCTCTACAGAGAGAGAAAAAGAAAGATACTGAAAAACCCAAAAAGACAATGGAAGGTCTTGGTCCTGGCCCCACGGGTATGTGTTAGGGTGCCTTCTAATTCTGCTGTGTCTCCCCGTCTCTGCTACACTGTCCCCTGTGAACTTGTTTGTTTTGAAACTGTTGGTCAAAATGGAGAAGGAACGACAAGATCACAGGATAGAAGTGGTAACCAGGACACAGGTGGAAAAACCACAAAAAGTAGTCAATAAAGCCACAGGAAGGGTGGTCTGTATGGTACAGAATTGGCAAAGCATCAAAAAAATGTTCCACATTATAAAAAAGAAAATCCACACAAATAGGAGAATATTGAATTGGGTCATTCTGCTATGAAACCAAAATAAGATTAGTAAGGCAAGATTACATGACAATTATTACATATTAAATGTTAATTGGCTAAATATTTCAAAACAGACCAATGCAGTAATAATATTAATACTTGAGTTTATCAAATTTTATGTAATTTCCAGAAATTAAAAAATTTAAGGCATGTTATTTACTCTTGTGTCATAAGCAAAAAAATAATGACTATTTATAAATGTCTCAGAGCTGCAATCTTATTGTGTGGACACATTTCCATTTAGGAATAAATTTAACAAAAATGGCCAAGATTGCTACACTAAAAATGATAAATGTTGCCAAAAAGATTAAAGAAGGTTCAAATAAATAGAAAGCTAAATTGCAGTAATGGGTTGGAAGGTTCAGTCGTCTTAACTTGTTCATTTTTTCTCAGATGACTTATAGATCCACTATTATTTTTGTATGAATCCCCAAATATGATGTCCCTGGCTGGTGTGGCTCAGTGGATTGAGTGTCGGTCCGTGAACCAAAAGGTCACCGGTTCGATTCCCAGCCAAGGCGTGTGCCTGAGCTGCAGGCCAGGTCCCAGTAGGGGGTGGGCAAGAGACAACCGATACATGTTTCTCTCCCTCTCTGTCTCCCCTCCCTGCCTTCCTGTCTGAAAACGAGCAAGTAAAATCTTTTTTTTAAAAAAAGTGCCCTACAAGTCTATAAGGTACTACCCAGTTTCTGCTGGGTTATTCTGCCACAATGCATGCTTTTGGTTGCCATTGTGAACAGTAGAGTTTAGATTCCATTTTCCAACCATTTTCTTGGTCCGTATCAAAGTAAGAACTCGTATATCTCTCTTTTTTTATTTATTTTTAGAGAGGGAAGGGAGGGGGAGAGAGAGAGAGAGAGAGGGAGAGAAACATCCATGTGCGGTTGCTAGGGGCCGTGGCCTGCAACCCAGGCATGTGCCCTGACTGGGAATCGAACCTGCGATGCTTTGGTTCGCAGCCCGCGCTCCATCCACTGAGCTACGCCAGCCAGGGCTTCGTGTGTCCCTTCTATCCTGGGATCTGACTGAAAACCATGTATGAGTCTCAGGTGTTTGTCAAGGCTCTGTCAGCTTCTATCTCACCGATACTGTCATGTGCTCGTACACATACTTCATCCTTTCCAATCCCATACACCTACACCTTTGTCTTCCTCTGTACTGGGAACGCCTCCAAACTGTTGTCAGATAGAGTTGGGGTGGGCAGGCATCCTCGTCTTGCTCCAGGTAGTAGCATGAAAAGCAATAAACAGTCTATGAGTATGTGTTTGTGGGTTATGCTTTTGTAAATGGCTGTACTATCGGTCTAAAGCGTGACCGATGCAACCAGTAAAATCTTACAAGACGGTCTCAACAACGGTATCCCTCTGCCTGGAGAAAAAGGGGATTCCAGAGAACCCCCCTCACACCCTACACCCCAGCCAGCCGGCCTCTCTCTGCGACCCCAGAGCAAATCTGCAGAACCCCGAATCGGACAGGCTTCACAAGACGGGGTGCAGCAGTGATAAACTGAAAAGGAAGAGAGAGACACAGAGCGAACTCTCGGTTCTTGCCGCAATTACGTGCCGTGACCTTGATGTCTTCTAAAACAATGCCTCTATCATGTGGGTGCCCACCCATAAAAAAAAAATCCACGTCAACTCACTAATTCAGGAACTCACCCCCACACAGTAGGTAATCCGTGGCATGCAACGCATGCACACCCATTCAAACTCAGACTTCAAAACAAATCAGAACTATTCACGGGCATAACTTGAAGAATCAACATCCAGCATTTAACATTGGTGAGGGACAAGGTTCAGCCATTTCCCACCTAACTCTACAGAGGAAATGAAAAGGAGAAGAAAACACTCCCGGAACTTGAACCTATAACGTGGGAAGAAGACACACCAGTGGAAAACCAGAGAAGCACAGGGTGTGGAAAGAAAGTTGAGCCCTGGCTGGGGTAGCTCAGTGGATTGAGCGCGGGCTGCGAACCAAAGTGTCGCAGGTTCGATTCCCAGTCAGGGCACATGCCTGGGTTGCAGGCCACGGCCCCCAGCAACCGCACATGGATGTTTCTTTCTCTCTCTCTCTCTCCCTCCCTCCCTCCCTTTCCTCTCTAAAAATAAATAAATAAGTCTAAAAAAATCTACCCATGACATAATATCTTGAGCCAAAGCTTCTTTATTTTATCTATTTAGATCGGCAACAATCTGAGGCTCCCAGAATCCACTGGGGGGTCCTGGAACGGGTCCCAGGTTCCGCACACCTCTCGCCGGTCGGCTCCCCACCCTCACCTCTCCCCCAACGGTGTGGGGACAGCAGCCACCTAGAGGAGCCTGACACGATGAGGACAGCGTGCGATGAATAACCCTCCCCCCAGGGAAAAAATACGTATCCCGTCTTGTCACCGACTCAGAGAGCTGTTTCATCACCGTCGCTGTCGGGAACAGAGGCCAGAATTGAGACCAGAGTCACCGACGGGCATCTCCGAGCAGGACAAGGAAGGACCCGCCCCCAAAAGGACAAGCGTGTGGCACGCAAGCACGAGCTCAGCCGTCATCACGCCGCGAACCCCCAGCAGCACTAGGTCTGGTACTTATTTGATGCTCCAGGGTTTGTTTCCAAAGTCGGCTGAAGGAAAGGACAGTATTGCAAGGGGGTGAGGTCCTGCATTGCTCACACATCATTGCAAGCGGAATTACGGTCAATAAAATTAGCAACACGTGGCATTAAGGAAGCACCTCCCACAAGCCAGGCGCCATGCTGGGGATGTACATAAATTATCTCCCAAACGTTCCCGCCAGGTCTGTGAGGCAGAGAGTAGGATGACGTCCACCTCTCCCATCAGGCAGCTGGGAGGTTTGCAAGAGCTGAGAGACCTGTCCAGTGCCACAGTGTCGCCAAAGAGCTGACTGTGCGCAAAGCCTCTCTCTCTCTTACACAGGACCCCAGGTGAGCTCAGGAGCCAGACTGTGTAGCCTACACCGCGGCGTGAAGAGAAAAGAGAGAGAAGCACTTTTTGGAAAGTAGGGCAGCAGGCAAGGAGAAAGGACACGCATTCCAAAGCAGGACAAAGGATGAAAAATGCACCGTTACGTGGTTCGGCTGGCTAGAAGAAAAAGAAACTTTGGCGAGCACCGTGGTTTCTGCAAGCTCGTTCGACGGAAACCAGCGTCTCCGAGAAAGCCTTGAGTCAACAAGTCTGGCTCCTGTAGCCCCTGCTGGGTCGGTGTGAAGATGCCAAAGTCTGCCTTTCAAATGATTCACACGGCTTCACCCAAACGTTTTCTGTTAGAGAGAAAATCCCGCTTTTCGGCTCACGCTGCTGGGAAAAAGTCTAATTGCAATAAACAGCTATGATGCTAAAGGGTTTCGGGTGGGAGGCATCCAGCTGCATTTGAATCCACAGCCTGGATCCGAACGTGTGCTAATATTCTCGAGTATTCAAAAATTCTTTCTGCCGGGACTATCCCAGGACGAAATTCCGCTGGGTTATGGAGTCTCCATACACAGAAGCTTCCCCAGCTCGGTCCAGGTCTTGGAGAGTGTCACTGTGTCCTTCAAGGAAGGTCACATGGAAGGCCACGGGAAAAAAAAAATGCACAGTTGCAGCTGCGAAAGAGAGGCATGCCTGTTTCTCATGCAGCAAAAGCCGTTGGCAGCCCACACGCTGCAGATGGTTGCAGATTTGTTGACCCACACGTTAACCATCCCAGGCGGAGACCCAGCAAGATGTTGACAGCAAATATTTTTGCAGCCAGAAGTAATTCCTTTTTTTTTTTTTCACATTATGACATCTGGAAATAGGCTGTTATCATTTATAGAAATAGCGGTGCTTCCATACCAGTGCAGGGGCAGAATTTTCCACCCCACTTTCCAAACAGCCAGCCGCCTGCCTTCCTGTTTCCGCTCCTTTGATCGAGGTGTATTTACCTTTCCCCGAAATTGCCGCAGAAATTGAGGGCCGCGTGGGGAGAGGGAGAGCGGTCGTGTTCGCTGGTGCAGGGAGGTGCGCCGGGAGCTGGGTCTCCGACAGGGTTGCTCGCTGGCCCCGAGCTCACACTGGTTCCTCCTCATCACCGGGAGCCTCCTCCAGGCATCCTGTGCACACCCAGCCCAAAGCACAGGGCCCAAGGTCCCTGGAAACTCGAACTCAGTTGAGATCCGGGTTTCCCACTCGAAGGGGAATTTTATGGCAATTAAAAAAAAATGTCGGGGTGGACAAACACTGTCGTTTCAGCAACAGAGCACGTGCCTGCAGATGAGAGAGATGCTGGCGGGGGTGGGGGTGCAGGTAAAACGTGCTCGGTTCAGGAATGACAAATGCGATGCGGGGACCACGGAGGGGCCGCCCCCTCCCTCCCGCCTCTGTCGCCCGGGAAACGAGAGCCAGCTTCCCCATCGGCCACTCCACATCAATCACCTGTCAGGGGACCTGCTGACGCCCGGGAAATGCACGGCACACGAATAGGAGCCACTGAGGAGCCCGCCAGGAGCGTGAAGCCTGGGCAGGAATCGAATCATCTATTTATCAGAAAGACGAATGAGCCAAGCGAATCTGAGTATATGAATCCTCCCCCGCTGGATGGAGAGAGGATGGTAGAAGGGAGGGACGCAAGGTCCACCGTAAAGTGGGACAGAGAGGCAGCGGGGATGGAAAATTAAACTGTGTCTCAGAAGAGCTCACAGGAGGAGCTAAGAACAAAGAGTGTGCTCAGAAGCTGTGCATGTGAGCCAAAAGGCGGTCCTTTGCCCACAAGGCATCCGGCGGAGAGGTGGGAAAAACTCCCTCCAGGCCAAAATGCAGAAGATGCAAAGAGGAACACCAACATTCACCTGTGAACATACGGATAAAGAAGGACCAACAGAGACCAAGGGGTAAAAGGGGAATTTTATTCCAGTTCACGGAAGAGAATTTCCAAGGAGCCAAGAGAAAGGTAAGGCTTGTAAGGGAAGGAACTCGCTAATAAAAGAACAGAATTATTTAAAAAAAAAAAAAAAAAACTTATGAGCCCTGGCTGGCATAGCTCAGTGGATTGAGCGCGGGCTGCAAACAAAAGTGTCGCAGGTTCGATTCCCAGTCAGGGTACATGCCTGGGTTGCAGGCCACAACCCCCAGCAACCGCACATGGATGTTTCTCTCTCTCTCTCTCTCTTTCTCCCTCCCTTCCCTCTCTAAAAATAAATAAATCTTTAAAAAAAACTTATGGACCAATTATCATGATTTTTTTAAGAACTTTAAATACACGCAAAAGATGCTTAAATGTTCCAGGAAGAAAAAAACGGTGCATGGAGGAGATTTAGGTCGAAGGGCTCTTCCACACGAACATGAGAAGGGAAAGCAAGAGAGGCTACCAGGGCCGTGTTCCTTCCGAGTTAAAGAAAGAGGAAGCTTGCCTAGAATGTTCTACCCTGTGACACTGTCTTCCAAATGAAAAGGAACAGAAAGAAGGAAAGATATTTTCAAGTATTAGAAGTTTTAACACAAAATCTACCAGGCTAAATCCTCTTTCAAAAACTCTTGGACTGGTAGTATTGATAAAAAAAAAAAAAGAAGAAGAAAGAAGGAAGGAAGGAAGGAAGGAAGGAAGGAAGGAAGGAAGGAAGGAAGGAAGGAAAGAGACAAGGAGGGAAAGAAGAAAAAGAAAAAAAGAATCTAGAACAGTGACACACGAAAAAGGTCAGCATAAAGTGTGAGTCATGTCGAACACTTATAATCTACAAAAATGTCAACAGTCCCCTGGAGCCATCATAGACCAGCCCACACAGGGAGCAAGAGAGAAAAACAGGTAAGTGCAGGCTCAACTCACACACGCCGTCCTGGGGACAATGACGATACTGAAAAGTATGGCAGGTAATAATAACAGCAGACAGAAGTATGAGTCTTGCACAAAAGTAGAATTGAAAAATATAGCTTTCCAACGAGTACAGGAGGTTTTGATGTTTCCAACCCATGAGAAGGAAGAACCAAACAAAACAGAGTGAAACAGTGTGGGGGGCGGGGCAGGGAGAAGGGGGCACGGGGGGCGGGCGGGGGGGGGGGATCAATGGAGCAGGAAGGACGCCGGACTTGGGGTGGCCGGCGCACAGAAGGCAGAGAATGCCTTCCACAACCGGACCCCTGAAACCCACCGAGTTTTATCAACCAACGTCACTCCAATACATTCAAGAAAAACGAGACGAAAGGAAAGAATAGTACCACCATGAAGCTGGCCATAGAAACCAAGCCACGCAGCGGGAGTGAGAAAAAGCCCAGAAAATAAGTAAGAGCTGGGCACTCGGGGGAAAACCGGGCACGCAGAAGGCGGCCCCAGGGCACCGGACCACCCCGGTACCTGTTACGGTACAAGGGGAGCACATCAATGAAGGAGCGTCACAAACGTGGCTGCATGGATGCATCGTCAACTACAGATTCACTGCAAACAGAAGGCTACCTGAGCGTCAAGTGAAGTGAGAACAGGAAACGTAAAATGGGGTTGAAGATGCAAATTAACACCAGGCAGAGACTCACAAAGGTCACAGCTGGGCATGAAATACTGAGGAAGGAACAGGTGACGGAAAAGATGTGACTGACGCAGTGATGTGAGTCCCCGTGTGACGTCTCGCAGTCTTGAAAAAGTTCATAATGAGCCCTGGCTGGCGTAGCTCTGTGGATGGAGCGTGGGCTGCGAACCACAGCATCACAGGTTCGATTCCCAGTCAGGGCACATGCCTGGGTTGCAGGCCACGGCCCCCAGCAACCACACATCGATATTTCTCTCTCTCTCTCTCTTTCTCCCTCCCTTCCCTCTCTAAAAATAAATACATAAAATCTTTAAAAAAAAAAGAAAAAGTTCATAATGCATTAGTACTATTAATATGCTTTGTTATATTATTAACTTTTAAATATTACCATCGCTGTATATTTAATATAGTAAATATTATATACTTGACACACATAGATTATTTAATATACTTACATATCCTATTTACATGTACTATTATATATTATTTACAGATACTATTTAATATATGTATATACGTTCCATGCATATAAGTATTACTATTTACTAATATATATTATAGTTTGTATATATACATAATATATATTAATAGGAACATCTTTATAATTTACTTATAATTGTGGATTTGCAAGTATTCATAATAGGAAGTGTTTATATCATATACAACCTACATATTTATGTCATATGTATAATATATCTAATATTAATATATTTTATATAATACACAACCATAGGTTTGTTTATCAATGTTACATTTGTATATCACAATACATATAAGATTCATGACATGTTTAAGATAAAGGAAATGTAAGAAAAACTATTACAAGAGATTACAATACCGCATTCTTGGAACTGCTAGACATGAGGCAAAAAAACAGAAAGTAATCAAGATACTGAATGTTAGAGTAAGCCCGTGAGTGAGACTCGAGAGAGATATGTGCAAATCAGTGGCCCCACAATGTGCACACACACCAGTAAATATGTGCCTGCCTGTGGACATGTATGTGTGTACACTGTTCGCGCACATGCCACATGCTTACAACACACACCATTCATGAGTGGCTCTTCCCAGGAGTAGCACCAAACAGCAATAAAACACACTCACAGCGATATATTCTTGACCACAATTCAACAGGGTTAGAAATCCACCTTCAAAAACATGCCACAAAAACACGTGTGAATATGTGCACGTGGGTGTCTGTCTATGTGCACGTGTGTGCACAAGTGTGTGTGTATTTGTCTGGGTGTAGATACCCCTTTACGCTCCTGGAAACAACACCACCCCGAAGACCACGCGGGTGCCACGCGGGAAAAGCCGGAGGCTGAAGAACGCCTCATGGAGACCACGGAGCCTTCCAAGGCCTTTACAAGATGACCAGAGAGACGGCCAGTCCATCAGCGATGGAGGCAAATCCCACAGCCGGAAGAACAGAGACAAATCAGAGGGACGTAAATCAGAAAGCAGCGCGTGGTTACCATCCGCGCAGGAGGCTGTGACACAGGGAGCAAGGACACAGCAGAGCTCACGAGGGAAGCCCGTTTACTGAAAAGCTTAACCCTACAAACGCTCTCTGGCTAGGCCGGTCCGGCCAAGTGGGGGAACAATGACAAGAAATGAGAAGACCTGGGCATCACTTCAGATAATCCCAAGTAAAATAAAAACATAAAACACTCTAAGGACAAAAGCACGGATGTTAAAAAATCTAAATAAATATGTCAGAGAAATGAGAAGCATGGGACACAAATAAACGGATTTAAATCACCTGGCTCACAAGTACGGATAATAGGGAAGAGTCACATACTGTCTCCCACCTAAGAACTCCTCAGCCCAGAACATTTTCAGGCAATTTTTACTAATCATTCTTATTTGAGTGTTGTTCAGAGATAAATATAAAATTTTTATGTGTTTAGTTTGAAAGATTTTATTTATTTGTTTTTAGAGAGAGGGGAAGGGAAGGAGGAAGAGAAGGAGAGAGATATCAGTGTGTGGTTGCCTCTCAAGCGCCCCCTACTGGGGACCTGGCCTGCAACCCAGGCATGTGCCCTGACTGGGAATCGAACCATCAACCCTTTGGTATGCAAATCTGTGCCCAATCCGCTGAGCTACACCAACCAGGGCCAGATAAATACAACATTTTTAAGGAAAAGAAGCATAAATATTTCTATAAGATTAACTTGCACAGGAAAACACAACTAAAGAGAGTACAAGCCATGAGGCCCAAATTTAGAAATGAAGTTCAAATTCAAATTCAAGTCAAAACTAGAAGTCAAGTTCACTTGTGAATGTAGATACAGACATCTTAGCAAAATACTGACCGACCCAACCTAAGAAAGTACCGGCATTTTATTTTTTTTGAAAGTTTACATGATGATCAAATCGGGTTTTGGTTCCCAAAATGCCCTAATAGAGAAAAAATCCATTACGATATTAAACCAAGTGAACTGAAAAAAGAAAAAGGAGGGGAAATCATATGACCAGTCATAGAAATGCCAACAATTATTTAGACAACAGTGAATGGTTATTCACAATTTTTTAAAAAAGATTCAAAAGTTGCACAAGTTTTGGCCATTAAAGGTAGTATTTCTTATCTGATTCAGGCCATTGGCAGGAATTCTCTTCCCAGCATCCCATTTACTGAAGAGTAATCGAGTGTGTTTCCATAAAATCAAATAAACAGTGTCCCTTTGTTCCACACAGTTCAGTACAGCACTGGATGTCCAGGGGCACAGTAATGACACAAGAATTTAAGGCAACGAAAAGTATTCCAAAGAAAGAAAACAGTCACTATTTGCAGAAACTACCACCACATTCACAAAACCCATGCATACAAAAGCCACTAGAAATCACCGTCCAAAGAGACTGGCGAATATGTAATCAATGCACCCCAAATCAACGCGTAACATTTTTTACCAGGAGCAGGAAATAAGGTGGAAAATAAGATACTATTTACAAAAAATAAGCCCCGGCTGGCATAGCTCAGTGGATTGTGCGCAGGCTGCAAACCAAAGCGTCGCAGGTTCGATTCCCGGTCAGGGCACATGCCTGGGTTGCAGGCCACAGCCCCCAGCAACCGCACATGGATGTTTCTCTCTCTCTCTCTCTCTCTCTCTCTCTCTCCCCCCCTCCCTTCCCTCTCTAAAAATAAATAAATAAAATCTTTAAAAAAGATACTATTTAGAAAAAATAAACCAATGAACCCGATTTCCATGCAGCCAAAATCAGAGCTACAGGACTCCGGCGTAGAAAACGCTCACGTGAGTTTGGATCGGTAACTGCTCTTCCTAAACACGCCTTTCCATTGCATGTGGCTCCCGGCAAAGGTGGCGGGCGGGGTTTTGCAAATCGGACGCCCTGGTTCTGAATTGTATAGGAAAGAACCGATACCCCCAAGGAGCAGGGATGATGTCGAAGAAGAAGAAGGAGAACACAGGTATTTGTTCTCTCGAATTCGCCTATGTTCCAGGAACATACCGAGGAACAGGAAGGACCCGTTAAGAAACCGTGGGTTGCCCTCTGTGGAGATGCGGTACATGCTGGAAGACTGTGCACAGCGATTTTTCAGCTGGCCCCTTTCCGAGGTCGTCTCCTGCCCCAAAACCCACGGGGCTGCACCCCCACCTCTGGCTGCACCTCTGTTTCACCCAAGGGCAATACTAGCAAGCAATCCCCAAAAGCAAAGGAGAAAATGGCCTGTATGTGACCTCGGCAGACAAATGTGACTTCGCAGGAGGATTTCCTAACGTGACTCCCCCAGGGGGCTGCTGCTACCCGTGTTCTGTTCCGTATCCTGGCCCTACGTTTTTTAAAAAGATCTAATGTATTTACTTAGAGACAGAGGGAAAGGGAAGGAGGAAGAGAAGGAGAGACACATCAGTGTGTGGTTGCCTCTCAAGCGCCCCCTACTGGGGACCTGGCCTGCAACCCAGCCGTGTGCCCGGACTGGGAATCGAACCGGTGACCCCTCCGTTTGCAGGACAACACCCAGCCCACTGAGCCGCAGCAACCAGGGCTGGGTCCCATCTTTGCATGTGCTTGTTTGTGCATACTGTCTTGCTGTACCTGGACCCCGGCTCTCTCACCAGCAATGATCAGAAAAAACACCTTGTTTACACTGTATCTTAAAGATGTGTGTTCACTGCTGACAGAAAAATAACACTGGATCCCGACCTCACACCCTATACAAACATGAACTCTGTGTCAACACGAACTGCGTGGATGAACTCCGACACTCAGAGACAAATAAAAAAGGAGACCATTTGTGTCACCTTTGAGCTGGCGAGGATTCCTTCACTGTGTCCTAACGCATAAAAAGATGTAAGGCAGAAAAAATGCTGAGGGATTTTTGGCTACATCGAAATGACAACAAAGGGCTTAAGAAGAGGCCAGGGGGCAGCTGAGAGAAGGTATATGCATTGAATAACGAGAAAGACAACTGGCTGTTTAAACCAAAGCCCACACACCCATGTGCCTGGCCCTCCCGGAGCCTTAGGCGGGTTAAGAGAAATGAGACATCAGTTTCCGGGCACAGAACCTCCCGGCACGCTCCTGGTGCAGGGAACTCTGGAGAAGCAGCCGGCCAGTCCCATGCAAGACAGTGTGATTCCGATGTTTTCATACCCACTCAGCATATTCCCCACGTCACTCAGTATCACACGACTTTCATGGCCGGCACTCCATGGTTCCATGGTGCCTCTAACAATGTAACAAGTTTCAGGCTGTTAAAAACGGTTGCATCCTTTTTTTTTTCTCGTTGCTCCCAGGAGTGGCCGAAGATAACTATCCGTGTACGTGCACCCTTCTGCACGTGTGCCATTACCTCCCGAGGACAGAGCACCTTGAGGCCTGGGGTATGCCGGGCACATGGACAAGGAGTCGGCTACCCTGGCCATACGGCCGCCCGTAAAGGTGACGGCCAACCCCAAAGCCGCCGGGGCATTTCCCCCCAAGCCACGGCGGATGGAGTTTTAGACGCCAGTGACTTTGTGCAAGGGAAGAGAGAATGGTTCTGCAAAATGCAGCCGCTGCACAGAAAACGGGTCCCTCCTTGCAGAGGGCCAAAGGAACCTCAGGCCCAAGACTTCCGCTGAGGTTCCTGCACATTTCACACACAGTCATCAGCAGCTACCCTTTTGCATGTCCCTGCTGCGGTGGGCGATTGGGAAGACTCACAGGGGCGGGCAGAAGCCTCGTCCATCTGTGGAACGCTTGTCACGGAATGCGAGACGGAAGGACGCAGGGACATAAAATCCACAACGCAAAGCAGACAGCAGGTTTCTTTGCACGCTTCCAGGCAGGACGGCCTCTGCAAGCAAGCTCAGCGGAAGCCTCCGTGTGGACGGTTGGTTTTCCCCTGGGCGCGTTCACTAGCTAAACAAAGACCTGCCCCTAATTGTTGCTCTTCCTGCAAAGCGTGAAATGCACAGGCGCCTGGCTGCACAGGGCTCGCTGGCCCTGATGCCTTGCAACACTCTTTCTTTCTTTCTTTCTCTCCAGGAAAAGAGAGCTAGCTCATAGCATGACGCGGAGGAGGAGTTGAGTTGCATCGGCGCGCCAGGGGGCCCCGCTGACTTCTGGGTCTCCGACGAGGGCAGAGGAGGCTTTCTGACAGCTCCGTGAACAAAAAGTCTGCTCACCTTCCAGGACCCGGTGAGGCTTTCGCGACCAGCAAAAACCGCAGAGCACACACAAAACAGAACAATATACAAACGCACGAGCCTGGCAATTTGTAAACACGGAAACGTTCCAACTCTTTTACCATTTTGCTATCAAATGGATGGTTCTCCATGTCTATGCCCATTGTGAAAAAGGAAAAGAGATTCTTGCTCCTTAAAATATTTCCTATGGCCCGTTTCTTTTCCCCCCTTAAAATGTGGATCTTGCCCTGGCTGGCGTGGCTCAGTGGATTGAGCGAGGGCTGTGAACCAAAGGATTGCAGGTTCGATTCCCAGTCAGGGCACATGCTTGGGTTGCAGGCCACGGCCCCCAGCAACCGCACATGGATGTTTCTCTCTTTCTCCCTTTCTCCATCCCTTCCCTCTCTAAAAACAAATAAATAAAAAATCTAAAAAAAAATGTTGACCGTAAATTTCCCCACTGTGTGTCCTATAACTATGTTTGGATATTTCCTCCCCACTGAAACCCGAAATGGAGAAAAGTCCCCAATGTGAATACAACGTTTTGGCTGTTGGGAAAAAAAATAATAAAAAATAAAAGGGGCATCCATTAGCCCTGGCCTGGTGGCTCCGTTGGTTGAAGCATTGTCTGGTTATACCAGAAGGTCACAGGTTCGATCCCCAGTCAGGGCACCTTGGAGAGCCAAGCAATCAGTGGATGTTTCTGCTTCACATCAACGCCTGTCTGTCTGTCTGTCTGTATGGGTCACTCCCTCCCCTTCCTGTGTCTCTCTCAAATCCATCAATCCATGTCTATCTATCTATATACATATATATATATTTCTAAGGCATCCATTAGAGGCAAAACCTCGCCTAAGGCCCCCCCCGGTCTTGGACACCAGCTCTGCCTGCCTTTGAGGACCGTGCCTTCACCATCCCCCGTGCAAGTGTGCGGCCGGTGGCATTAATTCCGTTCCACGCGCACTCCCGATAAATCAGCACAGCTGCGCTTGCCTGGCTCCTCTCGGCGTCTGGCAACAAGGATGTTAATTGCGCATGAAAAAATATATTAAAACTGTAAATCATCTCCAGTTTCGGGCAGGATGGGAGACACAAAATTTAAAGTAACAAATCAAAGGCTCTTTCTTTTGTCCGCCTCTGGCCAGAGGCCATTGTATTAAAAGCGCACAATCACGGCCTGTGTGCATCAATTAGGCCTGATTCTCTGCTTTCCGAATCTAATCAAGACCATGGAGAATGTTATCACAAACCCCCCGTCGACAACCGAGGGCTGATTTTGTGAACGGTGGTGGGGGATGCTGTTTTCAGAGCAAATGCTTTGCAGCATTGTCATTTTCACGTGTGTACATTTCTGCACCAACTGTATACAGAAGGGCCCAAATATTTCTTTTCGATGTTTTTCATCTCGCCACATCACGGCACAGAGAAAGAGCATGAGGCCTTGCCTGTCACTTGGGCGTGCCGACACCAAGACTACTTGAGGGTCGATGCCCCTATAAGTGGATTACTTTTTCTGCAATGGCTAAAAGATGGGTCTTTACATTTTTAATGTTTTTATCATGCCCTTTAGATTTATGTTTATTGATTTTTTTTTTTTTTTAGAGAGAGAGAGAGGGAGCTGGGCGGGACGGGGAACGCACATAGGGAAAGGGAGAGACACCCGCTTGAGAGAGAGACATTGATCGGTTGTCTCCTGTCCGTGCCCAGATCAGGAATCGAATCTGCAACCCAGGCCTGTGCCCTGACTGGGGATCGAACCGGCGACCCTTTGGTTCACAGGCCTGCCCTCCATCCACTGAGCCACACTGTTCAAGCAGGCTGACCTTCTGACTTAGGTGTACCCACGGATAAACCCTCGGAGTCTTGCTCTAGCACTCACGTTCAGACACCAAGACAACTTTTTTCACCACCTAACTGAGGCAGAAGAAACCACTCACTCTCTTTACCCAGTAGACTGATCCATACCAGAATTAAAAATAAGTGATTGAGTCCTGGCTGGTGTGGCTCGGTGGACCGAGCCCTGGCCTGTGAACCCGAAGGTCCCTGGTTCGATTCCCAGTCAGGGCACATGCCTGGGTTGCAGGCCAGGTCCCCAGTAGGGGGCGTGTGAGAGGCAACCGATCCATGTATGTCTTGCACACGGATGTTTCTCTCTATCTCCCTCCTTCCCTCTCTAAAAATAAATAAATAAAATCTTAAAAAAAAAAAAGCGTGGAAACCAAGAAGGCCACACAAAGACCACGCTTGTAACAGGCCAGTTCCCACCCCAAGGAACATGACCATGGAAGTGATGTCCCATCACCTGTGTCATAGCCCATCGATGGGGAGCAAGTGCCACAACCTGCCCACCCGGAAGGGGCGGGGCTTCCGCAAGCACGTGAACAGCAGGAGGCAGCGGTGTTCAAGGCAGAGCCGGACTACCACGCGTGTCCCTCCAGGAAAAGTCACGGTGCGGGGGCCTGGGACGTGCCAGAGAAACACGCTGCTGAGCATCCTGAGGTCCCACCAGTCGTCCACTCAGATGTCTCAGGGAGAACAGGTTACCCTAACGCTGATCCTCAAAGAAGGAACAGAAGGGAGACCGAGCCCCTGGCTGGCGTAGCTCAGTGGATGGAGCGCGGGCTGTGAACCAAAGCGTCACAGGTTTGATTCCCAGTCAGGGCACATGCCTGGGTTGCAGGCCACGGCCCCCAGCAACCGCACATGGATGTTTCTCTCTCTCTCTCTCTTTCTCTCTCTCTCTCTCTCTCTCTCTCTGTTTCCCTTCCTTCCCTCTCTGAAAATAAATAAATAAAATTTTAAAAGAAAGAAGAAGGGAGACTGGGGCACGTTGAGTCCTGCTCGGGAACAAAGGTCCCGGAGAAGAACGTGGACTTCATCGGCAGCTCCTGAAGGCGTGCAGTGTTGCCGATGGAATCCCCAGGGCTCAGGGGGTGGATGAGAAGCCGAGAACCCCTCCCCCGAGGAGCAGACAGAGGAGAGAGCCGGGATACCTCCAGGCATCAGGAAGGCTCCCCACCAAGGAGAGGGCAGCGGGTGCTGACTTCAGGCATTGAGAACAGGGACAAGGCGGCCTGGCTGCTTCCGGCCGAGACGACGGTTGCACGAGGCTGCACGAGCACCGGCTGGCAGCCAGAGACAAGTGGGATTTACGGTGTCGCAACTCTGCAGGGCACGCACCTCCGGAAAGGAGGAGTCGGCACGGCTGTTCCCTCTGCAGGCTCACAACGGGGGGACCTGATTCATGTCTCCCCTTCGGCTGTGCGTCTCTGGGGGCTGCTTCTCGCCCCAGCGCCCCTCGGTCTGTAGACGCGTCACTCCCGTCTCGGGCCCATCCTCACCACACGGTGTCCCCCCGTCTGTGTCTGGGGGTGTTCTGAGGAGGACACCAGGCATCCAGGATTCAGGGTGCTCGCTAATGCAGTGGGGACCTCCACTCGCCTTCGGTACGCCTGCCAAAAACCTATTCCCAAGTACAGGGGTGTTCATTCAAAGGGACCGAGGGTTAGGGCTTTGACAGACGACTTTGGGGTGATGCCGTGACCCCGACCATCCCGTTAACGCAAGTGAGGTGAAGCTCTTGAGGAGAGAGAAAGGTGGAAGGATGAATAACCATCCCGCAGTCTGCAGAAATGTTTCAGAGACTCCAACAGGTGGTCCGCCGTCTTAGAATGACAACAGCAAACCTCAGGGACCCCCTCAGTCCCTTTTGGGCTGAGACCCCCTTGTCCCTCCTCCTGTGTGATTTAAAATAATGTCCTTCAAGTGAGCACTGATGAAAATAGGAATCAAGGTGGTACCCCACAAAAGCTTCCCCGCTGAAGGAAAGGCTGGGGGAAGTCCCTGATTCCCTGGGTCTGCAGAAAGCCTCCAAGACAATGAGCTCAAGTCTTTCCCCGTCTGTGAACTTCAATTCGTGTCTCGGAAATGACTCTACCCCCATTAAGTCAAATTACAGTCCGCTGCACTTAAAAACAGGCGACCCAGTGCTTTCGCAAAACGACAAACTCATCGTGCCGCTTGTTGGCTGCTCTGTGGCAATGGTGAGCCGCTCCGCCACGTAATATAGAGCTCAGAGGCTTGGCGTCGCGGGAAAACGCTCAGCAGAGAGGCTGCGGTGCATCGTGGGTAAGTGGTCAGCATCCTGTGGGGACGTGTGAGCCACGGTGGTGGCCTGCTGTGTCCGGGCGTGTGCAAAGTTATCCACGAGAAACAGAGGGGTCCCGTGTTCTTTTGCATTCTAAATCCCACGGCAACGTAGAATAGTACTTTTTCACAAACACATGAAAACACACTGTCTCCGGGTTCAACAGGAGTGAGACAGGAGTGTAACGTGTCTGGGAAAAGAAGGTAATATAAACTCTGGACGCAGCCCCTCCCGGTACCGGTTGGGATCCAGGAGAACCGGTGAGTGCCCGTCACCCGCAGGGAGACATCCGCCATGAACCCAGGCGCCCACGTGAGAAGGTGGGACCTCGGAAGGGGGCAGCCACTGTGCAAAAATGCAGGGGGCGTTTCCTCAAAAACAAATTACAAGTGGAATGACCCTAGGGTCCAGCACGTCCACTCTGTGGTGTTACCCACAGACAATGAAAGCGCTAACTCAGAAAGACGAATCCCATCCACCCACGGTCGGGGCAGCCTTGGTGTGGCGTGCCGGGGTACAGAGGGGAGCCCGGCGCCCACGGAGAGCCGGATGGGGTCACAGCAGCTGTGGCACACACACACAGAACGGAGCATCGCTCAGCCATGGAAAAGGACAGCCGTGGCCCGTGCAACACTGACACGGGTGGACCCGAAGGGTATTTCGGTCAGGGAAACGAGTGCCACAGAGAAGGACAAACGCCACATGATTTCACCACTACGTGGAGTCTTAAGGAAACAGGACAAACAAAACGGAAGCAGGCGAGTGGACACAGAAAACAAGCTGAAGGTCGCTGGACAGGAGGAGGTGGGGGAGGCCGGGGAAACTGGGGAAGGGACCGAGTCGTGTGGACCAGCAGTTCCAGGACAGTCACGGAAGGTCAAGGCCAGCAGAGGGGACGCAGTCCGTGATACTGTAGTTAACTTGTTGTGCAAAATCCACCCACACGCGGGGAGATGACGAAGCACAAACTTTATTACGCGGGGGGGGCTCAGAGGAGAATCATCCCAAATCTTGAGCCCAAAAAGGCTGGGTTAGGGGTCCTTTTTATACACCAGTCACACAGGCAGAAGGGGAGGGGGCCCAGCTGCCGAAAGCAAGCCTTCAGAAGCAGGAGCAAGGTTAGCGACCTTGAGATAACGTTACTTAGCAACTCTGCTCGCCGGCTCCTTATCTATAAAAAACTTTTGCTCAGCTTTTGTCCCGACGAAACGTGCAAGTGTTACAGAGAGCAGTTTCTTTTCCTGCCACAAACTGACTACGGTGACAGAGGGCCACTGGAATTAAGGAGGGCGCTCAGAGGGTGAGGTGTGCCATCTCCACGCACTGTACGGCACACCTGAGACTCACATAACCAACGGAAGGTCACACACCAAGTATACGTCAACAGAACAAGAAGAGTAAGAGAATCAACGTATAGCCCGCCCCACCGCAGGCCGGGAAGCAAGCTGCGAAGGTCTCACAGCCACCACATGCCCGAGGAAATCAAGCCTGCAGAACATGGCTGGAAAAGACCGAAGGTTGTCAAAGCAACCGAGTGGGAGGAGCAAGAAACCCCCAGAACGGCGTCAGCTCCCTTGCTGGGGGCGTCCCATGACGACACGGCCAACCAACCGTCTCCAACAAGGAACGGATGAAGCCTTGACAACCTCATAGAGGTCTTTGCTGACCAGGTTCGCGCCCGGGGACAGGGGACGACCCACTCACCCCGGAGGTCTGCATTCAAGTGCATGATGCACCTGTCAAGTTGCCCCGAGCCGCCTGCCTTGATCCAGTCGACAGTCTACTGCTAGGAGCTGTGCACTTGTAAAATAACAATCACACCGAAACTGGGGAACCGACGGTGGAACACCCCCTACCCACCCGCGCTCAAGAGGGTCTGGAAACAGCAAAACGCTGCACCGGGAGAAATTTCGGGGGAAGCACCCCGGAAACTCCTCCCACAAGAAAAATTTGACCACTCTGAGATCAAGGTGAGAGTTTGCGCCATCCCTTAACCAAATTTTGCTGTGTGTAATGCGCACACACATTTTTGGCCCAAAATTTCAGGAGGAAAAAATCTTCCGATTTATGGTATATAGATACAGCATTGGTGCTACCCATGTATAAGGCACATCCTTATTTTTCCCTCAAACATTTAGGCAAAAAAAGTGAGCATTACACACGGCAAAATACAGTATTTCCAGATAGCTCCGAGTACGATATGTAATAGAACAAAATCCGCTGGTGAAAGGCGAATGCCCTTCTAAAGCATGCTGTGGTGGATGGAATTTGATCTCGTTATTACCTGATTCTAGCTCAAAAAAGGCACTGTCTAATCTAAGTTTGCGTATTTTTAACATTGTAACGTTTTTACCAAAAATGTAGTTTTCTAGCGTTTCTTCACAACCTTGTTGAAACACGCACAATTAATAGTATACATTGATTGCACGTTAGTTATCGGGAAAGGTCCGTGACACAATGCAGTGTGGCACTATTTTAACAGGTAAAAAACGTGTGGGGAGTCGGACGGATTTGGTCACCATTGTATGCTCTTCGATTTAGCCTGTACCGCACAGCCTGCTGACAAGAAAAATACGCACCAGAACCCCTTGGGAGGGAGTTATGTTGATGCATCTCGTGACGTCAAAAAATGTAACAATGAGTCCTGGCTGGCGTAGCTCCGTGGATGGAGCGCGGGCTGCGAACCCAAGTGTTGCAGGTTCCATTCCCAGTCAGGGCACGTGCCTGGGTTGCAGGCCACAGCCCCCAGCAACCGCACATGGGTGTTTCTCTCTCTCTCTTTCTCCCTCCCTTCCCTCTCTAAAAATAAATAAAATCTTAAAAAATGTAACAATGCAAAAAATACCCACGTGGGTCTTGTGCGTGTGAAACGACACTATCCAAACTCCTTCCTAGAGGCCCGCCGTAGTTTTATCTTTCCCTGCTCCCCCGTTGTGCACTGTTTATGTCCTGGTCTCTCTAGATAAGCGATCAATACGGAACTCAGTTGTATGGAATCACGAAATCATTTCCTCATTGCTCTGTGGGTGTGTATGTCTCATGGGTTCACCTCGCGATGGCTGGGAACCTTTTCTCTGGGGGACCTCCCTGAAAAACATCAACCTTCAGGTCCTCCTGCCTTTTTCCCCCTGAATTGTCTTCCAAAAACACCTCGAATTCTTGCACCCTCAACTCCCGCGGCTTGCCGGCTTGCCCAGCCAAGGGCTTCTATTTGTTGCTACCACCACTTGGAAACGCCCAGAGCCCTGTGCAAACAGAGCGTGTACATGCTGGTCTGTCGACCCGTCATTTTGAAATGAATCCATCTGTGAACAAGATCTCTGAAGAGACTAAGGGGTGGAAGAGAGGAGAAGACGCACTAAGAATGCAAGTTGGGATGAGAAGGAACATCAGTAAAGTAACTGGCCCACGCTGGGACTGCAGGCAGTACGTAGTCAGAGAAACATGATGCCCAGCTCTCGATGAGTTACGTTCCGAAGGAGTTGATTGGGATCTATCTCAAAGCGCTGATTCAGAGCTGAGGTCACTACACATGAAAAAGGTGGAATGGCTTGACTAACACTCTGTGAAAAAGAAATGACGGTGTCCAAACTAACGGTGTCCCTCGGCAACGGATAAAAATCTGGCGTATCCTGGTGGTAGGACTTCAAAAAGGAACCTGAGACCTACGTGACCGTATTAACCAAATGTCACCGCACTCGGTTTGTTTTTCAAAAGTAAACAATGACCAATGGATAAACGGTCCTGCAGGCTAATGGCACCTCGGATTTCCACCCTGAACAGTTTTGTATTCTATGGCTTATGATCCGTGCTGTGTCGCAAATTGGGTTTTTAATGCATTCTAGGCGATTTGGACTTACCCGAATTGTGAAAGAGATTCTACGTTACACATGGAATGGAGTGGAATTTTATGTAACGGAAAATGAGAAATATAAGGAAAAAAATGCCTTTTTTTAAAGAAAGTTTTTTTTTCTAAATTTTCCAAACAGGTATAATTCATACTAACGAAATACTATTGTTCTAAACATATAGTAGCCAGATTATTACTAAGATTGTTATTCTTCCAAGAACATCATTATCCCATGTTCAAATTAGTGAAATCTTTTACACCATGTCATCAGAAATTAACTCTTGGTTTAACCACACACACACAATCATAAGTGATTTGCAATTCATCGTTGTCAGGGCGAGACTTATTTAATAAGGTGGCACAATTATGTTCACTTCCAAAGCACATCTACACGCCCAGCACCCAGATGACAGACAAAAATATGAAGCACTCCATCCTTTTCACACACACAGTGATGTCTGTGGCTCAAACACGCTTCCCGCCCTGTGAACTAACGCAGTTAACGTGTAGCTCTTCATGCAGACCGGTGACTGCCTGCATGCAGTCTGACTATGCGTCACTTCCCAGGGAGAGAGAGAACATTCGTTTCCCCTGTCCCTCAGAGAACACAGAGTGGCACCCCTGTGTGCAGACGTCCTGCGGCACTCTTCCCAGAAACAAGCGTGAATGCTTTCCTCGAGGTCATTTCTGTGCGTCCCACGTAATGCTAAAACTCCACGTGACACCTCAGTGCGGAAGAAGACAAAGGTCCTCAAGAAAGCAGGGCAGGATGATTCTTGGCTCCCTTCAAAAATGCCGTTGGCTCTAAACTCCCTTCAGCTAAAGCCTCGCTCGGAGCGGTAACAAAGGATGGTCCCTGTATCACTTCTACGGTGAATAACTGTGTTATAAACAGCACACACTTATCACGGGCTGCATTAATATATTCAACCCAATACACACGAGCAAGGCAGCCCGAACGTCCTGTTAGTTGTGCTACTATTAACTGTGTTCCACTGACACCCGATTACAGTGGCCTGAGAACTTGCTGTGGATGAGTGCCTTAGCCCTCCCATTGCAGCTTCGTGCTACACACAGGGAAACCGAGGCACGCCCCAGGGCCCAGGAACTTGCCCACAACCCCTCAGCTGGGAAGGGGACAAGTGGGAAGGTAACCCAGGCTGGCAAGTTCCGGACCCTTTCTCTCAGCTTAGCGGGACCAGAGTAAACCAGAGTCACATTGAAAAGGGCAGAGGGAAGATACTTGAAGTCCATGTTCACGCACGTTATTTACAATAACCAAGACATGGAAGCAACCTGAATGGGCATCGATGCATGAATGGATAAAGAAAATCTCATAGATGATAGCTACCTAGGTAGATCGATAGATCGATATTCAATAGGCAGATAACGATGGAGATATAATGGAATATTCTTCAGCCACGGAAAAGGAGAAACATCCTGCTCCTTGTAACAACATCGACGGACCTGGCTGCCTCCCGTCCTCAAAGCCGGCCACGGCCACCTCCGTCCGCCCCCCACGGCCTCACTGCAGTTTGGTCCTCCTCCTCTGCCCTCCCCCACGACTCGGGAGCGTTGTTATGAAGCACTAAGCACACCCCGATTCATCCAGGATATACTTACTCCTCCTAGGTTAAAGCCAACCGATCGGTGAACACAAACCCATCTCCGGCTTTAATTCTATGTCCTCCGCCATGGAAGGAAACAGTCACAGGTTCGGGGGTTAGGACGGACAGATCTCTGGGGAGTCCGCGTGGTGTTTGCAACCGGCGTCTTTCAGAATTAGGGATCCGTGTCCCCTTTGCAACCCCCCCACGTGGAGCCCAGGACTGCCACGTCCCAAGTGCTCGGAATTATTGTTGGTAGGGAAGCTGCACCCGCCACGACCCGCACCCTCCCACCCACGCATCTGAAACAAAAGCCGCATCGGAGTGGAATTCTGAACTTAAATTGTGCATCGTTGCTGTCCGCACTGTGACTCAGAGGCAACGACCTGAATTCCAACACGCCCCAAACGAAGACCTTTGTGGGATCAATGTTCGTGGTTCGAACTGGGGTGGGTCACTTAGTGCATATGCAATAATGAAACATCGACAGTTCTACGGCGATTCTCAAACGGATGTCGTAGCAGAAAAACAAACAAACAAAAAATTTAAAAAAAAAAACCTCGTGACTCAAAAGACTGGCTTGTGCTTGTACGCAATGTGTGACTTAAAACCGTCCCCAGGAAAGTTCCGATATTTAGCCATTACAAGGGGGTGGATGCCACCTTTTCGGTGACTGTTACGGGCCTGATTCCCTTTCAAGACCCAGTGGAGACCCTGCATGCAAAACTAGTTTAAAAAAGCCAAAGAATGAAACAAGTGGCACTGGCTGCCTTCCTTCCACACTTGGATATTCTCAAATGCCTCTTCAACAACAGCAAGCCGGCCCCAGGAGCACGGCCCCATAGCCTCTGGTTTCAATGTGCCCACCCACACAACGGCACAGCCACAGCTTTGCAATCAAGGCAGGTATTGACTTTTCCGCGCGGGGGTCTCCTTTGGCCCTGCCTCCCCGGCAGGGGGACAGTCTATCCTCGGGGCAGACGCCGTGCACAAGGTCAGCTGGGAAATGCCACTGCCACTGGCTGGGAGCCCCTGGCCCGCCGGCCGCCTTATTATGAAACCCATTCTCACCCTTTCTCCCGCGTGTGTCTCTCCTCCCTCTTGATGTCTGCCCCTCTGTGTCATTTCTTTCTTTTTCTCTCAGAATAGTTCTTTCGGAGAAAGACCACCGGCCAGGTGGCTTGCAAAAACGGCAGCGGGAGACCGTTGGCGAGGTGTGTGGGGGCCGCTCTTCAATGTCCCCCACGCCCACAAAGCAGCCACGGGGGGACGCCTCCTCCCCACAAAGTCACCTCGGCCCAAGGCTGGAAGCCCACAGTGCAAAGGTCAGCTGCACGCCGTGAATCACATGGAGACCCACAGGTCTACGGCATGATGGTGCGTCCTGTCGCCATGACGACCAGGGACACAGGTGCCACAAGCTACCCATAGAAGGAAGCTGGGATGCCTCCTTCCTTCCTTCCTGTAGCTGTCGCTGTGCGATGCCCAGAGCAGGCGGCCCTGGCCGGGGCTCTCCCCACACGGCACTCACACGACCTTCGAGCCCCCCACGTGTGGAACGGGCCACGTGGCGGCCCAGGTCCAGGTTCGGAGATCACGGTACTGTGTCCTCCTTATTGCCAACGGCCACGCCCACCTCACTGACAATCATGTTCCGAGGATGAAAGGGCAAAGAAAACCCCAAAAACCCAAAGACATCCCTCCATGAAAGTCACAACGCACGCTCGCGCGTGTCCAGGGAAGGGGACGCCTGCCGTTCTTGGAAACGATTTCTCTGAGCTTCTGTAAGCATTGCACCCTCCCCGTGTCGAAAGACAGCATCTGCCAATGGGGAACGAGAAAGAAGGTATCATCGAACTGTCACTGCTTCAGGTAGACGCCGTAGGAAATTTTAATCAGGCGTGTACACGGAGAGAAGACACTCCAAGGTCACCAGCAGTGGACGATAGATGAACGTGGCACACCTGGCAGCGCTTAGAGGTCTTTGTCACCCGTGTGAACAAAGGGGCCCTTTGGCTCCAGCGAGCCCACTCTTTTCTCACGGTGCCTACTGTCACGTCACGACCCACACGGGCCCTGGGACGGCACCGGACGCGGGAAGAAACGGGAATGCAGAGTTTTGTTCAAACCATGGATTCCCCAACCACGAGGCGTGACCACTTGACAAAACTACCCCTTGCGTGGGCACTGAAACCGCCCGGTGGCTCCTTGCGAGCCTGAGCCACCCCGAGAAAGGGGGATCAAGGCTCCTACGAGAGGAAGGGCACCTGGGACCACCCCTTAGAGTGTGCAGTGCGGTCTGGTCAGCACTGTCACGGTGTCCACGGGACTGTTGCTGAGAGACTCGGCCCTTTGCAGAGGGGTCCGGTGTGTAGGACGCCACACGGCACACTCACACCCGTGACCACCAGCCAGCCAACCCATGATGGGGCTACAGAGGCAAGATATACACGTGACAAAAGTATTGACCTTGACCTTCCTGTCGGGGCTCAAGAAGCACCATGACACAGACTCAAAGCGACTCCAGAGCTGTATTCCAAACTCGAGAAGAAATGCATGGGTGAGGGGGGCAGGGGTGGGGGCAGCCCCCGCCGCCCCGCCCGAGACGAGCCAGCACGGCACGTTTCCGCCCCCTCCCGGCACTCACCGTCCTCCGTGGGCACGTAGATGTTGAGATACAGGCAGTCCTCGTTCTGGTCTTGCACGTAGGTCATCAGCGTATCCAGGTTGGCCGTGAACCAGACGGGGAGCATGTCGTGCAGCAGCGACCGCTCGTCCAGGTGCTGGGGGCACACGGCGGCGAACTGGGTGGCGTTGCGCACCCCGGTCCAGGAGGAGGGCGGCTCGGGGGGCTGGAACCTCCTCTCGCCCGTGGGAGGCGAGGCGTACGGGACCCCCAGGTACTGCTCCACGGGGCCCAAAATCTCATTGGGCAAGGGTGTTCTTAGGCCGCGGATTTTGCCGTAGTTGGTGTTGACCACGGGGTGCTGGGCCTGCCCGTGCACGGGCGCGACCCTCAGGGCCAGGGCCGCGAGCCCCAGCAGCAGGACGCAGACCGGGGGGCAGCGCAGGGCACGCCACGACCGTCCCGTGGGCCCCGGCATTGTTCACTGCGACATCAGCAGGCGCCGGCGAGACGCGAGTCCGAGTGAGCGACACTGGGACGCCCGCTGCAGGCAGGACGGCCGGACCTGGGGGGCCGGGGACCCAGCAGAGGCGAAGGGCTGGCCGGCGAGCCCCGCCGAGGGCTCATAGACGGAGGTCAGCGTCCAGCACAGGCCCGGCAGGTGTCGGGGCGGCCCATGGCCGGATGGCAGGCAAATCCCAGCCCGTGCGCGAGGCTCCCAGGAGGCAGTGACCCCAGACGTCGTCGGCCAAGGGCGCCGGTTCCTCACGACAACTCCAGGGCTGTGCCGGCGGCCTGCGGGGAGAGGAGAAAGCAGACAAAGATGATGAAGGCCAGGTGACAGCCATGTGTGCACCTCAACCGTCCCTCCCACGCCACACAATTCTCCTTCATGAATGCACCTGTACCAGCCGTGCGGGAAGACCTCCATGGAGCGTGACGAGCCGGCCCTCATTCCGGCCGCACGCCCAGCGCGCTGCGACAGCACCTGGCACCAGGGAGACGTCACGCTCACCAAGGCTTTGCTGAATGAGCAACAAAGTCCCCAGGATACACCCATCACACCGATGGATGGCTGTGATAACGTCTCCCGGTTCCACTGTTATCCACCAGATTGGCCCACGGAGGGGACAGGGACGCCCCCAAACGCCGGTTCTCAAATGTTCACGCCGCAGCTCCCGACAGAGGTGTGGGTGGACGACGAGAAAGGTGGGCCCGCCTGGCCTTCGTTGTTACTCAGCCCCAGCCCCCCTCCCCTCTGACCACCGCCTGCTCTGCCTCTGTCTGTTTGGTTGGTTTATTTTGTCTTCTGCATTCCACAGGTAAGTAACATTCTCCGGTGTTTGTCCAACGTCTTTCACTGAGCACAACCCTCTCCGGTGCAACCGTGCTGACACAATGCCCAGGTCTCCTTCTTTCTAATGGCCCGGTGACCGTCCGGCGTCCTGCCGCTCACACACTCGTCTGGAAAGACGCTGAGTGGCTTTGGGGGGTATTTCTGGGTGGGGACCTAACTACGCATTTCATTTCCCTGCACCGCTGAGCGGACGACGTCAACACAGTCACCGTTTGTTCAAATGACACTTGTCCATCGGGGCTGAATCTGTCCCGGAAATGTGGCGCATTCACGGGAAATGCCATAGGCGAGGATTTCCTGGGTCAAGTTCGCCAGAGCTGGAGGCAAATGCTCCGGAAATCTGAGGGTAACAGGGAACGTGGAAAACAGCCCTGACTGGGGGGTCTCGTGGGTCGGAGGGTCACCTCGTACACAGACAGGTGGGGAGGTTCAGTCCTGGATAGGGGTGCACCTGGGAAGCAGCCGATTACTATCTGTCTGGCATCTCTCTCTCTCTCTCTCTCTCTCTCTGCCTCTCTCTCTCTCTCTCTCTCTCTCTCTCTCTCTCTCTCTCTCTCTCTCTCTCTCTCTCTCTCTCTCTCTCTCTCTCTCTCTCTCTCTCTCTCTCTCTCTCTCTCTCTCTCTCTCCCTCTCTCTCTCTTCTCTCTCTTTCTTGCCTCCTCTCTCTCTCTCTCTTCCTCTGCGTCTCTCCTCCTCCTCTCTCTGCCCCCTCTCTCTGCCTCCTCTCTCTC